>NC_068439.1:29386003-29686003 GCF_023373465.1 Oncorhynchus keta
TGGGAAAATCAAAAGAAATCAGTCAAGACCTCAGAAAATAATTGTAGACGTCCACAAGTCTGGTTCATCCTTGGGAGCAATTTCCAAAAGCCTGAAGGTACCACGTTCATCTGTACAAACAATAGCACGCAAATATAAACACCGTGGGACCACGCAGCCGTCAAACCACTCAGGAGGTGTTCTGTCTCCTAGAGATGAACGTACTTTGGTGCGAAAAGTGCAAATCAATCACAGATCTACAGCAAAGGACCTTGTGATGATGCTGGAGAAAACCGGTACAAAAGTATCTATATCCACAGTAAAACGAGTCCTATATCGACATAACCTGAAAGGCAGCTCAGCAAGAAAGAAGCCACTGCTCCAAAACTGCCATAAAAAAGCCAGACTACAGTTTGCAACTGCACATGGGGACAAAGATCGTACTTTTTGGAGAAATGTTCTCTGGTCTGATGAAACAAAATAGAACTGTTTGGCCATAATGACCATCGTTATGTTTGGAGGAAAAAGGGAAGCACCGTGAAGCACAGGGGTGGCAGCATCATGTTGTGGGGGTGCTTTGCTGCAGGAGGGACTGGTGCACTTCACAAAATAGATGGCATCATGAGGCAGGAAAATTATGTGGATATATTGAAGCAACATCTCAAGACATCAATCAGGAAGTTAAAGCTTGGTCACAAATGGGTCTTCCAAATGGACAATGACCCCAAGCATACTTCCAAAGTTGTGGCAAAATGGCTTAAGGACAACAAAGGCAAGGTATTGGAGTGGCCATCACAAAGCCCTGACCTCAATCCTGTAGAAATGTTGTGGGTAAAACAAAACAAAAAAGCTTGTGCGAGAAAGGAGGCCTACAAACCTCACTCAGTTACACAAGCTCTGTGAGGAGGAATGGGACAAAATTCACCCAACTTATTGTGGGAAGCTTGTGGAAGGCTACGCAAAACGTTTGACTCGAACTCAAACTACTTGCCTCTTGCTGTATATGTTGAGCAGAGAAACATTTGGAACATGTCATTCCAATTCTCTTTGCACATTGTTCTATTTCTCTGTGAACAAGTGATTAAAGATATTTATACAACGGGTAGGTCTAATCCTGTATGCTAATTGGTTAAAAGCGCATTCCAACCGGTGTCTATTCCACAAGGTCCAACCGGCTAAATATATGATGTTAAAATGGCTATTTACTCTGTTCCATCTGACTGTGCAATCCACTGTCTCATCAGCCAGGCAGGGAAGTTATCATCTTGATCTCCACTATAAAAAGCATCACGACATTATCTCACATTTCTTTTAGACTAACATTTAGTTTTCAACAGCGGAGATTTGAATAAAACTTGCTGACTTTCTCTCTGACATTTGCAACATTTTTTCGATATTCAAATTCGATCTCCAACTGTCCCATAGTAATGAACGTGTTGGGGTCAGGAGTTGGGACAAGAGAGAGAGAAAGAGAAAGGCAGTGTTTCAGTTCGCATCATTTTTATGGATATATACAAAGAAATGTCAATTGAAAAAAAGCAAAGCGTAACGAAGTGCAGCTAGTTGGCTGTCTTTCCAGCTTCAGTTTGAAGTTATTGTGTTCGTTGTGTTATTGGCTAGCTCCTCTGAACAACAGTGTCCTAACGACAGAGGACATTTTCTATGCCAGGCAAAATCGTGCCTCATTAGCTCATTGTTATGGATGTATCCAAATAAATGTCACAAGAAAACAGCTTAAACAAATGCAGGTACTGTTGTTTTTCTGCATGCACTGTTTGACGTGATTGTAAGTTAGCCGTAGTTGGCTAGCTAGCAAGCAACGGATAAGATCATTGCCAGCCAGTATGGCAATGGAACATTTGGAATGAACGACTTGGTCGCGTCCATAGAAACAGAACAAAAAGACTGAACGCCTGGGTCGCGTCTCTGGCGACCAAACCAATAGAACGGACGACCAGCCGGCTTGGGTAGTAAACCCTAAGTTGGTTTCAGGACTATATCTTGTGGAAGGTTGAAATTGTATGAATAAATTCATCAAAATAACATTTAATGAAAATATGTCATCATTATTTCAATATGTTGGTAACCCGTTGTGTAAAAGTGATAATGCCTTCAAAGCCGGTGTTTGGGGCCTAACAACACCCATACCAATATCCCCCAAACACCAGCTTCTCGGGCATGATCACTTAATCGATCTCTTGAACATGCGTGGAACAGCAAAACACGTTATTCTAATTCTCTTCATACGCGGTTCTATTTCTTTCTGAATGAGTGATTAAAGATAATTGATATACTTCAGGCTTGTTAGTGTCTGATCAAGCACTTTGAGGACCGCTTAGGATTATTTGCTGTATTGAGATATGTTCTATTCCTCTAAAAAACTCCTGCAAAGAAGATTTTCTTTACTTTTTTTGTAATTAGACCCAAGACCCACTGGGCAGAGACATCAGTTCAACATCCAGTTTTTTTTATTTAAATTTGGTTGAGTTGTCAAATAACATTTCCATACACAACTATAACATTTTCCGTCAAGATAGAACTGCCAAAGGGGAGGAGTTGCAGTCTACTGCAGAGATAGCCTGCAAAGTAATGTCATACTTTCCAGGTCCATACCCAAACAGTTCGAACTACTAATCTTAAAAATTACTCTCTCCAGAAATAAGTCTCTCACTGTTGCCGCCTGCTACCGACCCCGCTCAGCTCCCAGCTGTGCCCTTGACACCATTTGTGAATTGATTGCCCCCCATCTAGCTTCAGAGTTTGTTCTGTTAGGTGACCTAAACTGGGATATGCTTAACACCCCGGCAGTCCTACATTCTAAGCTAGATGCCCTCAATCTCACACAAATCATCAAGGAACCCACCAGGTACAACCCTAAACAAGGGCACCCTCATAGACGTCATCCGGACCAACTGGCCCTCCAAATACACCTCTGCGGTCTTCAACCAGAATCTCAGAGATCACTGCCTTATTGCCTGCATCCGCTACGGATCCGCAGTCAAACGACCACCCCTCATCACTGTCAAACGCTCCCTAAAACACTTCTGTGAGCAGGCCTTTCGAATCGACCTGGCCCGGGTATCCTGGAAGGACATTGACCTCCTCCCGTCAGTTGAGGATGCCTGGTCATTCTTTAAAAGTAACTTCCTTAGATAAGCATGCTCCGTTCAAAAAATGCAGAACTAAGAACAGATATAGCCCTTGGTTCACTCCAGACCTGACTGCCCTCGACCAGCACAAAAACATCCTGTGGCGGACTGCAATAGCATCGAATAGTCCCCGCGATATGCAACTGTTCAGGGAAGTCAGGAACCAATACACGCAGTCAGTCAGGAAAGCAAAGGCCAGCTTCTTCAGGCAGAAATTTGCATCCTGTAGCTCTAACTCCAAAAAGTTCTGGGACACTGTGAAGTCCATGGAGAACAAGAACACCTCCTCCCAGCTGCCCACTGCACTGAGGCTCGGTAACACGGTCACCACTGATAGATAAATCCATGATTATCGAAAACTTCAACAAGCATTTCTCAACGGCTGGCCATGTTCAATTCTCGGGCTGACTCTTTTCTCTGTATATATCAATGATGTTGCTCTTGCTGCGGGCGACTCCCTGATCCACCTCTACGCAGACGACACCATTCTGTATACTTCCGTCCCGTTCCTGTATACTTCCGGCCTGTGCTATCTAACCTCCAAACGAGCTTCATTGCCATACAACACTCCTTCCGTGGCCTTCAACTGCTCTTAAACGCAAGTAAAACCAAATGCATGCTTTCAACCGTTCGCCGCCTGCACCCGCACACCCGACTAGCATCACCACCCTGGATGGTTCCGACCTAGAATATGTGGACATCTATAAGTACCTAGTTGTCTGGCTAGACTGTAAACTCTCCTTCCAGACTCATATCAAACATCTCCAATCTAAAATCAAATCTAGAGTCGGCTTACTATTCCGCAACAAAGCCACCTTCACTCACGCAGCCAAACTTACCCTAGTAAAACTGACTATCCTACCGATCCTCGACTTCGGCGATGTCATCTACAAAATAGCTTCCAACACTCTACTCAGCAAACTGGATGTAGTTTATCACAGTGCCATCCGTTTTGTTACTAAAGCACCTTATACCACCCACCACTGCGACCTGTATGCTCTAGTCGGCTGGCCCTCGCTACATATTCGTCGCCAGACCCACTGGCTCCAGGTCATCTACAAGTCCAAGCTAGGTAAAGCTCCGCTGTTATCTCAGTTCACTGGTCACGATGGCAACACCCACCCGTAGCACGCGCTCCAGCAGGTGTATCTCACTGATCATCCCTAAAGCCAACACCTCATTTGGCCGCCTTTCGTTCCAGTTCTCTGCTGCCTGTGACTGGAACGAATTGCAAAAATCGCTGAAGTTGGAGACTTTTATCTCCCTCACCAACTTCAAACATCTGCTATCTGAGCAGCTAACCGATCGCTGCAGCTGTACATAGTCTATCGGTAAATAGCCCACCCAATTTTACCTACCTCTTCCCCATACTGTTTATATTTATTTACTTTTCTGCTCTTTTGCACACCAATATCTCTACCTGTACATGACCATCTGATCATTTATCACTCCAGTGTTAATCTGCAAAATTGTAATTATTCGCCTACCTCCTCATGCCTTTTGCACACAATGTATATAGACTCTTTTTCTTCTTTTTTTTCTACTGTGTTATTGACTTGTTAATTGTTTAATCCATGTGTAACTCTGTGTTGTTGTCTGTTCACACTGCTATGCTTTATCTTGGCCAGGTTGCAGTTGAAAATGAGAACTTGTTCTCAACTAGCCTACCTGGTTAAATAAAGATGAAATAAAAAATAAAAAAAATAAAAATAGGCAAGTTAGTTAAGAACAAATTATTATATACAATGACAGCCTAGGAGCAGTGGGTTAACTGTTTTGTACAGAGCAGAACAACAGGTTTTTACCTTGGCAGCTCAGGGATTCAATCCAGCAACCTTTTTGTTACTAGTCCAACACTCTAACCACTAGGCTACCTTTCACCCCTAGGTGACCTGCTGACCCAAAACATTGATTCAACATCATCACGTAGATTTTGGGGATTTAAATTATGTGGCAACAATGTTGATTCAACCAGTTTTTGCCCAGTGGGGAGCATGTTGGCTGAGTCACTAGAGTAGTTAGAGATATTGGCCTAATGGGGTCAGAATCTCTCTGAAGGCACAATATAAATGTGTTCATAGAGATATATTATAACTTAACCTACTTTGCCTTCAAAACAGTATAATATTAGTCATAGCCCATTGGTCTGTATGTAAAATGCTCTAAGAGTTACAGAATATGCTGTGTTGAAATTGGTGTGCCTAAGTGAGAACGGTACTTGTCAATAGATTTTTGCACTGTGGCTCTGTGGATACATTAAGTGAATATTTTGTACAGTCCATTTAGTTAATGGTCCAGATGTGTGTGTTCACCATAAAAGCTATTGATGTTCAAAAGTCAAAAGGACAACAAAATCAAACCAAACAACACTCAGAATGAAGTAAACAACATTTACTGGAAAATGGAAATCAGCTTTGGGCGTTGGTCAGTCTTTGACAGGGACTGTAAGCTCCTAATCCTAACTCCCTGTTGGGTCGTTCCATGTCATTTCAGCAAGCCGTTACACCCACTATCTCAGATTGATTAAGAAATCATTTTTGTAGTTAGAAAAATATAAAATTAGCATTCCTGATAAATCCTTTTGCTGAAATATAATTTGATCTCTGAGAAATTAACCTGTTACTCCTACCCCCTACTTTTTCGAACATTCTGTTAAAAACCGCGCAACATTTCAGCGCCCTGCTGCTCATGCCAGGAATATAGTATATGCATATGATTAGTATGTGTGGATAGAAAACACTCAGACGTTTATAAAACTGGTTAAATCACGGCTGTGACTATAACAGAACGTGCGTTTCATCAAAAAGCGCAGGAAAATCTGATCACTGAAAATGGAAATATATATCCATCCGCCACTTCAACCCATTGATAAAGGCGAACCACAATAAATGGGGCGGAGGTTGCAATACCTACAGCTTCCACACAATGTCAACAGTCTTGTCATTTGCCTAGGCTTTGTTTCTTGGTCAAACGAAGAAGAGACAAGCAATTTGTTCAGGTCTCCGACCGGATATTTTGGTTGAGATTTACCCGGACATTATTTCCAGACGGACAGCTAAAGAATATACATCGCCTTGTGATCAATTTGATTGCTTATTAACGTGTACTAATACCTAAAGTTGCATTACAAAAGTATTTCGAAGTGTTTTGTGAAAGTTTATCGTCGACTTTTTTAATTTAAAAAAATGAACGTTTGAGTTTTAACTAGTACTATTAGCATTTAGCGTAGCGCATTTGCATTTCCAGATGTCTAGATGGGACGCCTGCGTGTCAGGTAGGAGCAAGAGGTTAAGCTGCTTGATTGCACCCAAATTCATATAATATTCAATATGTCCTGGTAGTCCATCTGGCCACGTGGCCTTGTGACTGTTGAATGTTTAAAGGTCTTGCTCATTTTGACTACGGAGAGCGTGATCACACAGTCTTCCGGAACAGCTGGTGCTCTCATGCATGCTTCAGTGTTGCTTGCCTCGAAGTGAGCATAAAAGGCATGTTGCTCGTCTGGTAGACTTGTGTCACTGGGCAGCTCGCTGCGTTTCCCTTTGTTGTCCGTAATAGTTTACAAGCCCTGCCTCATCAGACGAGCGTCAGAGCCGGTGTAGTAGGATTCAATCTTAGTCCTGTATTGACGCTTTGCTTGTTCGTCTGAGGGCATTTCTTATAAGCTTCCGGATTAGTGTCCCGCCACTTGAAAGCGGAAGCCCTTTCCTTTAGCTTGGTGCGGACATTGCCTGTGATTCATGGCTTCTGGTTTGGATATGTACGTACAGTCACTGTGGGGACGACGTTGTCGATGCACTTTTTGATGAAGCTGGTGACTAAGTAAGAAATTAGGACTGTTGCAGAAATGCTTATCTTGTCTGTTTCTAACAACAGAAATGATTTCAGAACAATCTGACATGGTGGGTGTCAAAATCCTCATACTTATTGAGGTGGAATAACCCTGATCCCTGTGGCTCAGTAATAAATACATTATAGCCTATTGATTTCCCATTCCCTTTCTCCCTCTTTAAGATATGGTCGATAACATGTACTAATTTACATCTCTTAGTGCATAAACACTACCAGCCAAATCATTCTGGAGACTGGGGCTATAATCTAGGTCTGTGGAGTGTATGTGTATGTATGTCGGTGTCTGTGCTTGTGTGCGTGCATGTGTGTGCTATAATGTAATATAATATATATATGCCATTTAGCAGACACTTTTATCTGAAGCGACTTAAAGTCATGCGTGCATACATTTTACTTATGGGTAGTCTGGGAATACTCTACAAAATGAGCTACAAAGGATCACCCATATGCAAAATGTCTCTTTGCTGTAAGTCAGCAAAGAGGCCTTGAGCCAGGACTGTGATGACCATTCCATGTTTAGGCATCCCATCTGCTTATGAGCCTGATGGTGGGTTAGGGGTGAGAGGGGACAGGACTGTCGAGTATGTGGACTGAGAGCTGCTGGTGATTTGCTGATTTCCGGCTCCCACAGGAGGGTTACACCCTCCCGATTGAAATAGTCCATGAAAGCCACCTTCTTGATTGTTCATCTGACAGATGTGTTGTGATCCCTGTCAGGTCAAGTCAACTGGCCGACATTGAACAGACTTTACAACAAAAGTGCGTGTGTGTGCCTGTGTGTGAGAAGAGTCGTGACAGGCATTGTGATATGGGCCAACTCAGGGACAAACGCTTTAACTTGAAACAAGGTCAGGTCAGTGGATCTAAATATTTTCTATTCAATGTATTTCTGTTTTAATTGCACCTGTCTCTATTCAAACAAAAGGTTAACTAGATTAATTGTTGGTTATCTCTCTCTCTCGCCATCTCTGTCTGTATTGGGTCTTGGTGTCAGTCAGTAAGATGGTCATTGATCTACTGGCTCTGCCTCTCCAGGGTATCAGTCACTCTCTACACCATAAACGCAGCCCTGGCAATTAAACAATCCCACTGTTAAAAGTAGAGACAGGCTAGGTGGAGGGATTGATGAACGCAAAACAAATCTGTCAAGAATCATTCCAACGAACAGCATCCTGTACCTGACTTATACAATATGCTTTTCCAGCTTTTTAGCTCTATTCCTATGCTGTAAAGTTATACATTGGATTTTATTGTCACATTTAATAATATCAGTACTGTATACAGATGTAGGATCTTAATTTGATCACCCTGTTACAGGATGACTTTCATACAATGCAGGACAATTAAAACGTGTTGTTTATTTGAGGTGTAAAAAGGCTTCTGAAGTTTGTAATGTCCACTTAGAAATTTCAGACTTGATTTTCCCTTGCGCAAAACGTATAAACCCCTACATAAATGTCCGTTATTTATTATTCACACAATCATTCACATTTCCTGTTGCTGCAGGATTCTTTTCCTGGCTCAAACTGGCTCAAATTAAGATCCTACATCTATAATGCATCCCATCTGTGGTCAGTAACATTGTGGTTTCTAAATGGGTCTATGTTGTACAAACACATCACTTGTCCATTGCTGTGAACCTGCTCATAGTGTATCACAACTATATCTCAATGGGGCAAGGAAGATATGTTTTAGGAAATATTGCTTGAGTCATGCACTGGGGTGCCAGAGACAGAGTAAATCTATTGTCTGAAGTTTCCGGTGCTCAGATGAGTCAGACTATAGCAGGTTACAGACTCTTTTACCGCTAGGGAAGGTTGTTCTTGATGGGAGATTTCTTTCTCTGTCTGTTAGAACCCTTTGATTCAGCATAACTTCATCTATGAATCCGTCTGTGCTCCCTAGCGCCACTGTCAGCAGGAGAGAATTAGTTATTACATGTTATATTTTTCGTATTTAGAAGATGACGGTGAATCACAGGCAGTCATTATATCCATTGGATGGGTTTGCTCTCTGCGTATGTAGAATGCTTATCGCTAGCCCTGATCCGAGCTGGCGTGGTCAGGGCACACCCACCCTCACCTCTCCTTCACCACCAAGACCCATGCTGGGACCATGTCCCTTCTTGTCTTTCCTGTCCTAACCATGGCCCACTCCCCTCTGCCTTGAACCAATGTTACAGGAGACACACACACACAGAGAGACACACACAGAGATGGAGATGCAACGAAAGACGCATCGAGTGGGTGGCCTCTGGGCTCTGTTTGTGTGGATGGATGTTGATGAAGTGGCTAGACGAGGGGAGAGGAGGCGGGTGGGCGGTGGGGGAAGAGACATAATGTCACATGTGCACGATGTTACACATACAGGAGCTGAGAACACACAAGTGGCCAGATACTGGCAAGATGTTGAAAGGATACGGTGTTCTGTACAGCACTGTACAGTACAGTCGATTCAAGGAACTGGCTAAGATAGGCGGTCCCTCACTGCTATCTTTAAAGGGGGTGTAACTGACAACCTGAAGCATCTTCTCGTCAGGTTACAGCACCAAGGCAGGTTTCACCACAACATGCTATGTTCCATTTCCCTTGGAGGATGACACCTGTGCATGCATTAATCATAGAAGAGGAGGGAGAAGATGAGCTTTTGATATTTTCCCACGGTGCCCACTCTGTTCATGCCATCCGTTTAACTGGTTCTGGACCTGTAGTAGTTAGCTAATGCCACAGGTTCATAGGGGTGGTCAATTCTCCTTGTTTGGAAGCCTGAAAAGCTTGAAAACTGTGGGATATTTTCTTCCAATGTCATGTTAAATCATGCTGTTCAAAATGAGAACCATGATCTGTAACTGTGATAGTATCATAGATGTCAGTCTAGTTGGGGATTGTAGCTGTGGAGCTGTCATTGCTGTCCTGCCCTGTCATCTCGTGTCCCTAGAGCAGTGGTTCACAACCATTTCCATTCAGTGGACCACCAAATCACCGTCAAAACCTCTTGAGGACCATTATTTGTGGAGTCACTAAATGTTTTAACATTAAATATCTTGCCGGACAAATTTTGAGTCCGTTTTATCCATGAATGTAACAGTTAAAAGGCCTATTATTATTATTATGAACAATTTGTATTTTTTAAAGAAATTAACATTTCTTATAATATAATATAATTAATATCCCCAACTGTTTTTATTTTTGAAGGAAAATAAATTGCACCAAAAAAAGTACCACGGACCACAGGTTGAAAACTACTGCCTTAGAGGTTAATCAACATATGGAGGAGGCAGATCCTTGTTAGAATCACTGCTGCAGGCTACAGAGGGTCGTGTGTGTATTTGTGTGCGTTTGTTAAATTCACAGCAGCAGGGAACAGAGGGTCATTTTAAAAACGTCAGTCAGTGGCCTTGGTTCCAGGACAAACCGGATGGAAATTGAATACTTCCCTCTCCTGACGCTGGTGAATATTGATTATTGTCTTATTGATCACAGCTTCATCAGACCACAGGCAACATTTGTACACCCAGAGCCATTGATCATAGTCTGTCACCACAAGTTAATCACTCGGTCCAGTATTAACCATGTTCACTGGGCTCCAGTCCGATATGTGTCCATTTCAGCCAAAGGCAGCACACCATGAAAAGTTGAACTATATATACAAACGTATGTCAACACGCTTTCTAATTAGTGGATTCGGCTATCTCAGCCAGGTGTATAAAAATTGAGCACACAGCCATGCAATCACCATAGACAAACATTGGCAGTAGAATGGCCTTAATGAAGAACTCAGTGACATTCAACAAGTCAGTTCATCAAATTTCTGCCCTGCTAGAGCTTCCCTGGTCTGCTGTTATTGTGAACTAGATATGTCTAGGAGCAACAACGGCTCAGCCGCACCAGTCCACAGAATGGGACCACTGGGTGCTGAAGCGCGTAGCATATAAAAATTGTCTGTCCTTGGTTCCAACGCTCACTACTGAGTTCCAAACTGCCTCTGGAACCAACATCAGCACAAAAACTGTTCATCGGGAGCCTAAGATCACCACATGCAATGCCAAGCGTCAGCTGGAGAGGTGTAAAGCTCGCCACCATTGGACTCTGGAGCAGTGGAAACGTGTTCTCCGGATTGATGAATCATGCTTGGAGGAGAAATAATTGTCTGGGGCTGTTTTTCATGGTTTGGGCTAGGCCTCTTAGTTACAGTAACGGAAAATCTTGACGCTACAACATACAATGAAATTATAGACGATTATGTGCTTCAAACCTTGTGGCAACAGTTTAGGGAAGGCCCTTTCCTGTTTCAGCATGACAATGCCACCGTGTATAAAGTGAAGTCCATACAGATATGGATTGCAGAGATCGGTGTGGAAGAACTAGACTGGCCGGCACAGAGCCCTGACCTCAACCCCATCGAACACATTTGGGATTAATTAGAATGCCGACTGCGAGCCAGGCCTAATCGGCCAACATCAGTGCCTGACCTCACTAATGCTCTTGTTGCTGAATGGAAGCAAGTCCCTGCAGCAATGTTCCAACATCTAGTGTGAAGCCTTCCCAGAAGATTGGATGCTGTTATAGCAGCAAAAGGGGGACCAACTCCATATTAATGCCCATGATTTTGGACGAGCAGGTGTCCACATACTTTTGGCCATGTAGTGTGTCTTGCTGCTGTAACGGAGGTGGTTTGGTAAACCATGCTTGCTTGATAGCTAACCTTGCCTCAGACCTGAAAAGTTGTGTTACCTAGGCTTTAGCTCAGAGGGCTGACACAGTAATGTGGCGCATGGGAGACACAGACTCAAACATCAGTTTGTCACACTGCTTGGAGACAGTCAAAAGAGTACTCACTCTTTTATGAGGGTCCTTCATTCAGTAAGTTTACTGTGAATTGGAGACATTAGCATTTGGACAGGCAGTGCTCAAACTTTTGGGCTTGGTGGGCCAGAATAACATCTGAATGGTGCCCAACAAGACATGATGTATTTAGAAATAGGACAGGTAAACAATAGCTTTTTAGGGTCTTTAAACAACCGCATTTTAGTAAGCAATCGTAAAATCACACTTCACACCAAACTCACACTTAAGAACACATTCTAATTACCAGTAATGATGTATACATTTTTTAACAGTTGTGGCACAGAAACAGCAACGACGTTTCTATGTTT
The DNA here is from genome assembly GCF_023373465.1 of Oncorhynchus keta. Classification (NCBI taxonomy): domain Eukaryota; kingdom Metazoa; phylum Chordata; class Actinopteri; order Salmoniformes; family Salmonidae; genus Oncorhynchus; species Oncorhynchus keta. The sequence continues at coordinate 29,398,139 of NC_068439.1, forward strand.
ATAAGGCTAATAACTTGAATATGTTTAAAATGACTTGAATATGGGAAAGATGTCAAAATGTGTATTTGCAGCTCTGATCTGTCATCATTTCTACATCACTGTTTCCTCCATACTTCGCTTCCCACCACTTTCCTGACCAAACACACACGACTCCTTCCAGAGCTCTCTCTCACACACACACTTCACACACACACACACTGTTGAGTAAGAGAGTAGACATGCAGCGAGACACGGGAGCTGGTGTTGACTCACACCCGTCCTAAAAAACACCCAACTAAAGCTTCCACTCCACTGGGTACAATATTTCAGGCAGGAATGGCTGCTCTTTGTTTGTTTGAGTAAACCCTGATGTATTTACCCAAAGAAAGGATTTCCACCTAATCAGAGTTATAAGATGTCAGCTTATGGTGTATACCAGTTCTCATTGGATGATTCTCCCCCGTTTGGGAGTTTTCCTCCTAAGACAGCTCTGCTTATGCCCTGCGTATGAATAAACCAAGTACACCACCTAGTACATCAGCTACACCACTCAAAGAAGTAATTTTATCAACTGCACACCCTCATTCATAACATTAGCCATTTCAATGTAGGTCATAGCACAGTACATTGGGTACAATCATCTCTACACTATTACTGATTATGTGTGTGTGTGTGTGAGTGTGTGTGTGTGTGTGTGTGTGTGTGTGTGTGTGTGTGTGTGTGTGTGTGTGTGTGTGTGTGTGTGTGTGTGTGTGTGTGTGTGTGTGTGTGTGTGTGTGTGTTGTGTGTTGTGTGTGTGTGTGTGGCTGGCTGGCTGGCTGGCTAGCAGAGCGAATGCTTCTGACTTGGGCTATGTTACAGAGGGATGAACCACAATATTGGTGGTGTCAGCCCCAGCTCTCCCCTCAGTCCCCTCAGTCAGTAATCACAAAAGAGTCTTCTTTGGCTCGTATTATAAGTAATGCTATTATGGATACTAAAACATAGCCTTCATATCTACCCAGGCAGCTCTCCCTCTGAAGCAGCCGGCACCTGGGTTCAAATAGTATTAATTTTCTTTCAAATACATTGAGTGTTTGATTTAGCCTGCCTGGAATGCCAGATGGATCCAGTCAACAGCTCTCTAGAACAGAGGGAGGGGAGATACTGTAGATGGCTACTAAATAGCTTAATTACTCACTGTGCTGTGTTTTCAAAATGAATATCCAATGCAGATCACGATTCACAGTGAATGAACAATAGCGACTGACTGTGGATGCTAAAACACTCATTTTACTCCACTAGTCAATGTTTTCTTTCCTGCTTCTTTCCTGTGTAAGGCTGATTACTCCATGCCTAGCACACAGTTTCAGAGAATCAGAAAGCATCGAACCCAACTCAACCTCACCACTTTCTCCGCACTTCATATCTCCCTGTCTCTTCCAATAAATGTGTGTAATTCAGTCCTTGAGCTGTTCTTGTCTATTGATGTTCTGTATTATGTCATGTTTTATGTTTTGTGTTGGACCCCAGGAAGAGGATCTGCTGCTTCAGCAACAGCTAATGGGAATCCTAATAAAATAATAAAATACTAAATCCGTCTGTTTCTCTCCGCTCTCTCTCCCTGTCTCTCCCTGTCTCTCTCTGTTTCTCTCCCTCTCACACACCCACTCTCTCTGTCTGTCTCTCCACTCTCTCTGTCTGTCTCTCTCTCTCCCTGTCTCTCTCTGTTTCTCTCCCCTCTCTCTCCCTGTCTCTCTCTGTTTCTCTCCCTCTCACACACCCACTCTCTCTGTTTCTCCCTCTCTCACACACCCACTCTCTCTGTCTCTCTCTCTCTCCCTGTCTCTCTTTGTTTCTCTCCGCTCTCTCTCCCTGTCTCTCTCTGTTTCTCTCCCTCTCACACACCCACTCTGTCTGTCACTGCCTCTCCCTCTCCCTGTCTCTCTCTGTTTCTCTCCCTCTCATACACCCACTCTCTCTGTCTGTCACTGCCTCTCTCTCTCTCTCCTTACATTTTGTGGTGGTAGTCATGGTAATGGCAGGTCATGTGCAAAGAAAACCCCACTTTAGAGCAAAAAATCTGATCTGTGCGTCCAGACAGAGGATTCGGTTTGTATCAGAATTCAGATCCACATATGGAGGTGGTATAAATCTGGAGTCAAAAGATCAGATTCCATGTATCTTTTTGCTGTTGACACTGAAGGGAACACATATCATACTGTATCAGCAGGTTAGGAGAGCATTTTAGCTAACCTAACCTTAACCCTTTTCGTAACCTTAATCTTACTCTCCTAACCTGTTACGTTCATTCTCCTAACCTACTGCGTAGATTCTCCTAACCTGCCACGAAAAGTAACTTCCGTCCGTAGCTGTATAGGCCTACCATCTAGTAAAACCCCTTTAAAGCACCTCCACAGGGAGAAACCAGAGTCCTATATTTTGAGAGTTGGGCCAAAGCGGTTTCTCTCTGAATGTTCTGAGAGCGCCACTTTCTCCTCCACAGCTGTTGCTAAGTGATAATTGACACTTCCGTATTGTGCTGTTTATTCCTGATAGTTTTGAAAACCTATGAAGATGTCAAGTGAAAGCAGATATGTAGTTTGTTGAAACCAAAACACAGTACCGACTTGGATACACATTATCCCGAATGCTAATAAATAAAAAAATGTCTGTTAAATCCACTGCTCTGTTTTGCTTGTTGACAGCGAGTAATTTCATAGGGAATTGTCGGAGGCACTCTCATATTGTACATCACCAACATTTTGAGAATAAAGGAGCTAACATGGCATCCGTTCGAATACCTGGACGAACTCTCTTAAATATATGGCTCTCGGAAAACCAACTAATGTCCATTGTCATGACAACCCCTTTCATTATCTGACAGGAAACAGCAGAAGAGGCCACTATACATATCTTTTCCCTGAAAACCAGAGAGGAGAGTTCATACTGATAGTAGCCTCCTTGCTCTTTATGTCAAGAGTTACAGCCTTATTCTAAATGTGATTAAGTAAATCAAATTCCTTGGCAATCTACACACAATTCCCCATAATGACAAAGCGAAATATATATTTTTTACATTATTTTTTTTACTATTTTACATTAATATTCAGACCCTTTGCTATGAGATTCGAAATTGAGCTCAGGTGCATCCTGTTTCCATTGATCATCCTTGAGATGTTTCTACAACTTGATTGGAGTCCACCTATGGTAAATTCAATTGACTGGACATTATTTGGAAAGGCACACACCTGTCTATATATGTCAAAAACCAAGCCATGAGGTTGAAGGAATTGTACATAGAGCTCTGAGACAGGATTGTGTCGAGGCACAGATCTGGGGAAGGGTACCATATTTTTTTCAGCATTGAATGTCTCCAAGAACACAGTGGCCTCCATCATTCTTAAATGGAAGAAGTTTGGAACCACCAAGACACTTCTTAGAGCTGGCCGCTTGGCTAAACTGAGCAATTGGGGGATAAAGGCCTTGGTCAGGTAGGTGACCAAGAACCCGATGGTCACTCTGACAGCACTCCAGAGTTCCTCTGTGGCGATGGGAGAACCTTCTAGAAGGACAACCATCTCTGCAGCACTTCAACAAGCAGGCCTTTATGGTAGAGTGGCCAGATGGAAGCCACTCCTCAGTAAAAGGCACATGACAGCCCACTTGGACTTTGTCAAAAGGCACCAAAAGACTCTCAGACCATGAGAAACAAGATTCTCTGGTCTGATGAAACCAAGATTGAACTCTTTGGCCTGAATGCCATGCGTCACGTCTGGAGGAAACCTGGCACCATCCCTACGGTGAAGTATGGTGGTGGCAGCATCATTCTGTGGGGAGGTTTTTCAGCGGAAGGGACTGGGAGACTCGTCAGGATCGAGGCAAAGATGAACGGAATGTCCTTGAGTGGCTCAGCCAGAACCCGGACTTGAACATGATCAAACATCTCTGAAGTACCAGAAAATAGCTGTGCAGCAACTATTTCAAAAAAGTATGCTTCAAGTAATTACTGAATAAATCGTCTGAATACTTGTGGAAATGTAATATTTCAGTTTATTTTGAATAAATCAGCAAAAATGTCTAAACCTGTTTTTGCTTTGTCCTTATGGGGTATTGTGTGTAGATTGGTGACAGGGGAAAAAAACTACTTAAAACATTTTAGAATAAGGCTGCAATGTAACAAAATGTGGAAAAAGTCAAGGGGTCTGAATTCTTTCCGAAGGCACTGTATATAACAGGATTGGGGTGAAGTATGAATTGAGACACGAATTGCTCTTTAATTCTGTTCAATTCATGAATTTGAATTGTATTTCAATTGGACATACCCCACAGGAAGCAGAATGTGAATGAAAGGAAGTGTAATTTATTTAAAATAAATGTAATTTAATTCAAATGACTTATTTATTCTACACATCCCCATAATTTTGGTTACAATAGCATAAGGTTGAAACATTTAATTTTCTAAACTCATTCTCTTGAAACAATTGTAAATGATTATAGTGGTCTGGAAATATTCTAAAACCATGTTGTGGGTTGTCTATAATAATCCATAATTCCCTTAATGTTCGAAATATCAGAAATAAAAAAATCCCAGAATGCATTAGATCAAACACTTCCTTATGGAGACATGCCAACGTGAAATACTGCTTCACATCTAAGTTATAATCAAATTAAGATTTGAAATGGTGTGTATATTATTTGCATTAACAAGTGGCATTGATAAAAATATTTGTGAAATGAATGAGACTCATGTTTCACTTCTAAATTGAACTGGTTTCAATTGGTTTTAATTCAATTCTTCTTCCTTCAATTAAATTCACATTCTGCTTCCTGTGGGGTGAGGCCAATTCAAATTAAATTCAGAAATTCCAACCCTAAAGCTATTATTAGATTCAGAGCAACTAGACTGGACATTGTTTTATAATGTCTGACTGCAGTGGACAATAAAGTTATTAGTGGATTCAGAGCTACTAGACTGGACATTGTTTTATAATGTCTGACTGCAGTGGGCAATAAAGTTATTAGTGGATTCAGAGCTACTAGACTGGATACGGTTTTATAATGTCTGACTGCAGTGGACAATAAAGTTATTAGTGGATTCAGAGCTACTGGACTGGACATTGTTTTATAATGTCTGACTGCAGTGGGCAATAAAGTTATTAATGGATTCAGAGCTACTAGACTGGATACGGTTTTATAATGTCTGACTGCAGTGGGCAATAAAGTTATTAGTGGATTCAGAGCTACTAGACTGGATACGGTTTTATAATGTCTGACAGCAGTGGGCAATAAAGCTATTAGTGGATTTAGAGCTACTAGACTGGATACGGTTTTATCATGTCTGACTGCAGTGGGCAATAAAGTTATTAGTGGATTCAGAGCTACTAGACTGGATACGGTTTTATAATGTCTGACAGCAGTGGGCAATAAAGCTATTAGTGGATTTAGAGCTACTAGACTGGATACGGTTTTATCATGTCTGACAGCAGTGGGCAATAAAGCTATTAGTGGATTTAGAGCTACTAGACTGGATACGGTTTTATAATGTCTGACAGCAGTGGGCAATAAAGCTATTAGTGGATTTAGAGCTACTAGACTGGATACGGTTTTATAATGTCTGACAGCAGTGGGCAATAAAGCTATTAGTGGATTTAGAGCTACTAGACTGGATACGGTTTTATCATGTCTGACTGCAGTGGGCAATAAAGTTATTAGTGGATTCAGAGCTACTAGACTGGATACGGTTTTATAATGTCTGACAGCAGTGGGCAATAAAGCTATTAGTGGATTTAGAGCTACTAGACTGGATACGGTTTTATCATGTCTGACAGCAGTGGGCAGTAACAGAAGTAAGTGCACTAGACTGGACATCCAGTTTACTAGACTGGATACTCACTGTCTTATAATGCCAGACAGTTTAGTACACTGCTAGGGTTCAGTTTAGTACACTGCTAGGGTTCAGTTTAGTACACTGCTAGGGTTCAGTTTAGTACACTGCTAGGGTTCAGTTTAGTACACTGCTAGGGTTCAGTTTAGTACACTGCTAGGGTTCAGTTTAGTACACATTGTGTGGGTTCAGTCCTCCAAGTTTGGCCATGGCCTACCATGTCTATGAACATGTCAGAGGGGGGTTGTTAGAGCATTTATGTGATGTGGGCAAAATGATTATCCTTAAAAATACACTCAGCATGGTAATGTCATCATAAACAAAAAACCCATCACTGACATCAGTACTATTTCAATGAAGGGAGGGTGCAGATTGGGAATAGCCAATAATTGAATCCTGTTGATCCTAATTATTGTCTGTAAAATGGGAGCATTTGATAATAAAACTTTTTTTTTAAGATAACCCAATTTGAGTACTTTTTTGAGTGCTGTGTAGTAGGCACACACGCACCACACACTCTCCACCAGACTCTCTCTTTCCTTTGGTCCTCACGCGCGAGTAAACACTGATTTACTGTTTCGCCAGCGAAAATGTTTCCTTGTTGAACAAAAGCAACAACAACAAAAAAGTATTATAGAGTGTAGCATCTTCAAATCACAGAAAATCATTCATTTTATCATTGATTTGCGCCCTGTGCTTGCTTTTGACAAATACACGGTTTGCTTAACTAACACAAAGACAGGCACACATGAGATATTGGTCTATTAAAAAAACGCGATTTCTATACGAAATACACGATTCCCCTATAGCCTAAAACCTTCTTGAGAAAAGTACATTTTCAGTCACGGATATCCCCACAAATATATGCATTCGCATGCTTTCTTACAGACAATATTACGGCATATAATCTCAAAAGCAAGTTCCCACCAATGATTGTAGGCTAAATTTAATATGCCACGGGTGGTTCCAGTAGAAAAGCCTTACCTCACCACCCCGTACATCACAAGGACATTCCCGAGCAATCCCACCACGCAGATAACCGAGTAGAGCGCAGTGATGGAGATGGCTACTATAATATTGGAGGCGCTCTGAACCGGGAGCTGCTGGGTGTAGTTTCCCCCGTTGGGCACGAACCCCATCTCGTCGTCCGGGTAGGTGACATTGAACGGGATCACCGAGTACATGTCGAAATCAGCCGGTTCAGCACCAGGGGCAGTGGACGGCTCCATGGCTCTAGGACTGTCGCGCGCCTGTGACTGTTACTGTTCTCTGGTCTGTGGTGCTGAAAACTTATCCAAGCACTACTGGTCGACTGGTCGGACACGGTTCGCGCTTTTGTTTCGCCTGCTCGGCGTTTTATTGGCTGGAAGGTGTGTACTGATCCTCACGCGCCAAAGGGCAAGGTGCACAGTTTACTGTTGGTCTGTCTCACCAAGGGGTCGAACATGAAAAACAGAACGATGACAGACTTCCCAACCCCAAAAATAAGAATAGAAGAGCATAAATGATTTCACTTCTGTTTAGAGTTCACAGAACATTAGGATGATTCAAGAATTGTTCGGTCTTGTGTCTGGTTGAAAGAGAGGAGTCCTGTTCTCAGGAGGATCGGTCTGTATAATGTTGACGGTAGCCTTTAGTGGGAAAGGTGCATGCGGTGATTTGGTCTTGCTCTCCAAACGTCTAATAATGTAAACACTCGCGCACTGCAAGTGTTTTTTTTTCTTTCATATGCTAACACATCAAAGCTGTGCATAGTAGGCTGATAATTGTTTTAGCCTATTCCGCTCAGCTATAGATTCATCTCTACACGTATTGTAGGCTATGTGACAGAACATGCACTATGTTTACAAAAGTATGTGGACACACCTTCAAATGAGTGGATTCGGCAATTTCAGCCACACTAGTTGCTGACAAGGTGTACAGAATCGAGCACACTGCCATGCAATCTCCATAGACAAACATTGGCAGTAGAATGGCCTTACTGAAGAACTCAATAACTTTCAACATGACAGTATCATAGGATGCCACCTTTCCAACAAGTCAGTTTGTCAAATTTCTGCCCCGCTAGATTTTCTCCAGTCAACTGTAAGTGCTGTTATTGTGAAGTGGAAATGTCTAGGAGCAACAACGGCTCAGCCACAAAGTGATAGGCCACACAGGCTCACAGAACAGGACCACCTAGTGCTGAAGTGCATAGCAGGTAAAAAATCATTTGTCCTCGGTTGAAACACTCACTACTGAGTTCCAAACTGCCTCTGCAAGCAACAACCGCACAATAACTGTTCGTCTGGAGCTTCATGAAAAGGGGGACCAACTCCATATTAAAGGGCAGGTCGGCCAGGTCATATCAAGGGCAGGTCGGCCAGCTCTCCTTGGAGCGGCAGGCGCTTCATTACACTAGAGCTCCGAGCTGTACTGCTGGCCCTGTGGACTTTCCTTCCACATCTGAAGGGAAGACATGTCCTGGTGAGAATGGACAACACAACAGTGGTGGCTTACATCAACCATCAGTGTGGATTGAGGTCACACCGCCTCCATCTTATGGCAGGGAATCTCCTTCTCCTGTGACACAGTACACACAGCGGAGTGTTACCAATATATTGGAGTGATATAACTGTGAGCTATATAACCTTTGTTTTGGTTCCAGGAACCAAAAACGTTTCTTCAAAGGGTTCTCTTAATAACACATGACAGCCAAAAAAACGTTGTGTTTACTGTAGATCGATTGAAATGATTCAAAGCTTTAGAGCTTTTACAGTATCAGACTGTATCAGATTGTCAGAAAGAGGCAGATTTTCATTTCTCTCTGTCTATAGTTTCTCTCTTTCTCCTTCCCTCTCACTCTCTCACTCACTTCTTCCCTCCTCCCACTCTCTCTCTCCCTCTCACTTTCTTCATTTCATCATTTCATTGATTCCTCTCTTACTGTGTCGATGACTATATTCTGAATTCCGCTCCTCATTACTCTCCACTTTACCAGGCTCCATAATGGCCATTAATTTCCTGCTATGTAAAGTGGCTATACAAGCTCTTGTTCACACACCACTAAACCCTTCAGGAAATATACAACACTCTTCCACCCACAGGGCTTAGAGGACCAGTTCGTTATTAATAATATAAGCCTCATGTACCTCTGGAGTTCACACAGGTTGCATCCCACATGGCAACCTATTCCCTATATAGGTCCCTACTTTTGATCAGAGCCCTATGGCTAGTGCACTAAAGTATTCTGGAAACAGGAGACAAAGGGTTGTGAGACATGGATTTGATCCCATACACATGAAAAGTGGGATATATACGGAGGGTACAGGGCAACAGAAGACGAACAGCAGAGTAAGTATCTTGGAGATTGCGGGACTCCACCCGGAGGGGCAGATCTCGGGCGGCTTTGGAAAACCGGTCCTCTACTGTCAGGATGGCGGTGTTGCCATCAGAGAGACATAAGAGAACAACATAGTGAGGCAGTAACACATAACAACACAGCATGACAACAACATGGTAGCAACACAACATGGTAGCAGCACAAAACATGGTACAAATATTTTTGGGCACAGACAACAGCACAAAGGGCAAGGCAGTAGAGACAATAATACATCGCGCAAAGCAGCCACAACTGTCAGCAAGAGTGTCCATGATGAGTCTTTGAATGAAGAGATTGAGATCAACCTGTCCAGTTTGAGTGTCCGTTGGAGCTCGTTCCAGCCAGGGCAGGCAGAGTGGTCAAAACTGGGAAAGCTAGAAAACAGTAACTAGAAAGAGACAGGAGCAAGGGGAAAACCACTGTTAGGCATGACCAACAAAACAAACTGGCAACAGACACATAGAGAACCCAGGTTATGGGGATAATGGGGCAGAGAGAAATCCTTAACGTAGAACATTACATCAAAACAGCCTAGACATTTCCATCTCCGATCTCTTCTCTATCTCTGTCATGCCTACTCCTGCTCCCTCCCTCGGGCACTCCACGTCGCTATCTACTAACCACCGGTCCTGGATGCCACATTGCGCACAGCTGGCAACCATCATTGCACACACCTGCTCCCCATCATTACGCACACCTGGACTTCATCATTACCCTGATTACTGTCCCTCCATATAGCCCTCTGTAGCCTCAGTCAAGTATTGGAAGTATTGGATTTGGTTACATTCAGTACGCGGCTCCTGTTTTGTATTTTAATCATGTTTATTATTATTATTATTAATCACCTGCTTCCTGATTCCCTGCATATATGTTACAATCTCCCGGTGTCTGTCTGACAACCACCTCCACCTCCATCGATCCAAATAGAAATGGATTCTCATTAAAACACAGAGAACAGAGCATGTTAGAAGGGTTTGTTCCTCTACCTTTCATGGTGACAGAGAGACAAACAGACAGACACATCTCGCTGAACTACGGAGGCCTCTTCCAGAGCAGCCTTCCATCTGGGCCTGGCTGAGAGGAGGGGAAAGGCTTCCCCATTAAAGAGAAAGGTACACAGTCCCACAACAGGTACAGAGACCACGACTAGGCAGGCCAATCTTTGAGTTAGGTAGAGACAGCCTGGCCACAGCAAGCCCAGCAGCATTTCTTGATGTAAATTGGTTCTAAGGACATCATTCTACCAATTAGAGAGAGAGAGTGAACGGGTGATTCATGCCACAGTCAAAGAAGTAAGCCTCCTCCTCACCATAATATATCAGGACAGCCTAGATCTCTGGTGACACCCTTTCTTTTTCCTCCTCCCTCCTTTCTTTCTCATCTCCCCTTTATACAACCCCCTGGTTTCACTATGTAATGACTTGGCTGCTGACACCTCACAAAGGGTGCTGAAGCATTGGTTGGTGGACAGCATTATTGAGGCATGAGCTGTGCTGTAACTGACTGTCAGCGAGCACCAAGTGACAGAGTAATGTATGCTTGAACATGACTTCATACATGAATGGAGGAGTTGGTGTGAGACCTAATCTATGGATTGTAACATTAGTGTCAGGGAAATATAGGATCTCATGATTAAAATACCAGTGTCTGATTAGAGCAAAACATTAAGTGAAACATTAACTTCCACAGTTAGTCCTAAAAGTCATCTTAACATTTTTTTAGCATCTTAGTTTGGATGAGAAAATATTGGTGTCGTACACCCAGGCTCAAACGATCATTTGAAATAAAATCTTGATGTTTTTTATCGCCTTAATTTGAATAAGTAATCTTGACATTTTTTAGCATCTTTGTTCGTTTGACTGAGGACGAACATGTTCTGCAGCTCAAAAGACCAAGCTGCAAAGAAGCAATTTCATGGCAGCGACAAAATCATTGAGCCAGCCCCACTTTGGAATGGAACAAACTATCACTTTCACTTTGGTATTATTCTGACTGCCTTTCATCACTTTACCGTTGGAGACATGTAGAGTGAGAATTACATTTAGAATTGATCACCAATTTTTGTTTCTCGATTGATGTAACTGTAGGCATAGGTGTTGCTCAGTCTTTGTTTGTGTAGGGCAGGGCTCCTCAACTGAATTTGGCCTGCGGATGGTTTAATTTGGCTACCTGCGGGCTCTATTCAATCCGTGTCATTCAGCGTTACGGCATGATTAGAATTGAAAGGTAATGTTCCCTCGTAAACAGAGAGTGCATTCACAGTAAACACTGCATATGTCTGCTCATTGGGAAATTACCTTAAAATGTATGTGGCACAATCTGTGACACTTCAGCAATACAGATTGAATAGATGTTTGTCTTTATTTTGATCATCTTATATCCCAGTCTGTCACAAGAGACACGATCATGTTGATAGTGGCACTTTTAGGAGACACATGGCAATTATTGATGGTTGGCACGTACTGTATAAGTGTTCCTATGGTTCTTATTGTTCCTGTGCCAATGACTTACCCCCTTCACCCAATTCATAACAGTTGCTTTCTTCTTTGCTCAGTTGGTAACAGGTGATGTGCCAATCGTGTTCCCCCTATGCGCAGTTGCCCAGTTGGTAAAACGTGACAATGCCAATGGCTTCCCCTCTTCGCCCAGTTGGTAACAGGCGACTGGCAAGTGGCTTATTTGAAATCTATTAAATCTCCCTCTCAAACAGCCAAATGGGACGGTTTGCACCACACAGCCTCTTCATCATGGCCAGAGCAGATGGTGGTAGAGACGGGCGAGATGTCTTGTCCAGACACATTATCTAGACCCGTGAATCCTCACACTCTCCTGGATACAAATGTTATTTGTCACATGCGCCGAATACAACAGGTGTAGACCTCACCGTGAAATGCTTACTTAAAATCCCAACAATGCAGTTCAAGAAATAGAGTTATGAAAATCTTTACTAAATAAACTAAAGTAAAAAATTAAAAGAAGTAACAAGAAAATTGCATAACAATAACGAGGCTATATACAGGGGGTACTGGTACGAGTCAATGTGTTGGGGTACAGGTTAGTCAAGGTCATTTGTAAAGTGACTGTGCATAGATAATAAACAGCGATCAATGTAAATAGTCCGGGTGGCCAGTTGATTAATTGTTCATTAGTCTCAGGGCTTGGGGGTAGAAGCTGTTAAGGAACCTTTTGGTCCTAGACTTGGCGCTCCTGAGAACAGTCTATGACTTGGGTGACTAGAGTCTTTGACAATTATTTGGGCTTTCCTAATAATAATATATAATAATAATATATTCCTCTGACACCGCCTAGTGTGTTGTTATCTGTTAATAACATTTAGACTAGGTTACCCAGCAGGCTATGCGGGCGGGGCAGGTGGTTGAAGAATGCCTTGCGTGGCTAAACAAGGAGTATTCTAGCTGAGGTATAAGTTCAATAAAAGTAGTTATACCGCCCCGGTTTGTCATTATTTAAGGAACAAACATACAATGGTGTCAGATTGGTAGTCACTATGACGAGACAGAGAAAAGAAAGGAGTAACTCTGCAAATTTACCCAAAATTTCCCCCAAAATTTCCCCAATTGAACATTCTACCACAAGTCTAGTGACGTGAGTAGTCGAAGATGCTAGCTTGCAAGAGCGAGGACAACGAGCCGCAGCAGCGAGAGTGACAGCAGCGAGAGCGAGGCTACATTGGAATCTGTTGACGAGCAAGTTGATGAGCAACATACTGAAGTAAGAGAAATTGACACTGTTCCTGTTCTCTGTCATGGAAAGGCTTAGTCCTCCTACTCCTATGCAGTTAACAGGCAATTTAGCTGACAATTGGAAACGTTTCAAGCAGAGATTCAATATCTACCTAGCAGCCAGTGGTGCAGGGGGAGAGGATGCATTGGACATTTACAATAACTTTACAAAGACGAGGCAAACTTGACATTGACTGTGCTAATGGCTAAATTTGAGGAGTACTTTGTACCAAGCCAGAACATCACATTTGAGAGATACCAGTTTTTCTCTCATGATCAGAAACAGTGAGTCAGTTTTGATCAGTATTTGGCTGAGCTGAACACACTGAGGAAAACATGTGAATTTGAAAATCTGAAAGACTCACTAGTGAAAGACAGGATAGTCTGTGGCATACTTGATAATGGACTCAAGGAGAGACTGCTGCGTGAGCAAGATTTAACTTTGGATAAAGCAGCTGAAACCACCAGAGCACAAGCTAAAGAGCTGTGCAGGGATGAGATGTCAGTGCATGCAATAAAAAGAGAGGAGCACCACACACAATTCCTTACAAAACAAAAACAAGCAAAAGAGAGAAATCAAAACACTACATGTGGAAAATGTGGATTCATCCACAAGCCCCAAAATTGCCCTGCATGTGGCAAATCATGTAACAACTGTGTGAAAAATAATAACTTCTCAAAATACTGCAAAGCTGAGGCTACAAAGAAAAAGGTTCACACAGTCAAGGAGAAGATTGAAGAAGTCTTTGTTGATTCTGTGGAAATATGCAGTAAATGCTGAATGGATTGTGCCATTGACTGTGAATGAAACTGTAATACCATTCAAGCTTGATCCTGGAGCACAGGTAAACCAGGTTATAAGGGGAGAACGTACCAGTCAAAGGAAGCTGCATAATAACTTTACAGCACAAAGGAAAACAGTTCAGTGCACAACTGCTGATCGTGGAAAAGAGTGTACAGCCTATTCTAGGAATCAATGCATGTGAAAAGCTCAATTTGTTAAAAAGTAGTGACATCACAGACTGACAATGACCAAGAATAGCTACTGGCTGAGTATGAGGAGGTGTTTGAGGGTCTTGGATGTTTACCAGGAGAACAAAAAATATGTACTGATGACAAAATGACTCCAGTTGTGCATGTATGCAGAAAAGTTCCATTTGCACTGAAGAAAAAGCTCAAGGAGGATCTCGGATGCATGGAAAAGATGGACGTCATCACAAAAATGGATGAACCTACAGACGGGGTAATCTCACTGGTTATTGTGGTGAAAAAGAACGGCGATCTCAGGATATGTCTAGACCTGAGAGATCTCAACAAAGCAATCAAGAGAGAGCATTTCAAGTAGCCAACCAGAGAATAGATAATGTTGCAGTTTGCTGGAGCAAAGTGGTTCAGTAAGCTTGATGCCTCATCAGGATTCTGTCAAATGAAGCTAGATGATGCAAGCTCAAGGCTATGCACATTCAACACACCTCAGGGCAGGTACAGATTTCTTCATCTACTATATAGAATTATCTCAGCGCCAGAGGTCTACCACAAGACAATCCACATGATCTTCGAGCACATTCCTGGAGTGGAGACTATGATGGATGACATCATCGTCTGGGGGTCCACAAAAGAAGAACACGATGCGAGAGGGAGACAAGTAATGGACCTGACACAGAAAGTCAACCTAAAACTAAACAAGGACAAATGCGAGTTTGTTGTGAAAACACTTACCTTCGTGGGAGATGTACTCTCAGAGGATGGAGTCAAACCAGACCCGAGGAAAACATCAGCCATCAACAACATGGAGCGCCCGAAGAACTTGGACGACGTGAGACGCCTCATGGGCATGATCACCTACCTTGCAAAGTTCATACCTCATCTGTCAGCACAGTCCACTCCACTCAGATGTCTTCTGGAACAGAAAAATGAATGGGAATGGTCCCATGAACAGGAAAAGTGCTTCAAAAACCTGAAGAAGACAATCACAGAAGAGCCAATGCTCAAGTTCTATGATCCAGAGAAAAGCACAAGGATTTCTGCAGACGTGTCACAGTTTGGCCTGTGAGCAGTTATTCTGCGAAAGCATGATGACACATGGCAACCCATCGCTTATGCATCCAGAGCCTTGACAGACACAGAGACAAGGTATGGACAAATAGAGAAAGAACTACTGGAGAGCACATACGCGCCATGGTGAGAAAGCCACGGAGGCGGACATTAAGGCGGACTAAGACAATGGTGAAGTGGGGTCCGCGTCCCGCGCCAGAACCGCCACCGCGGACAGACGCCCACCCAGACCCTCCCCTATAGGTCAAGGTTTTGCGGCCGGAGTCCGCACCTTTGGGTACTGTCACGTTCTGACCTTTATTTCCTGTGTTTTGTATTTAGTTAGTTGTCTCCCTCCATTTCCTCTTGGTTAGATGCTAGAAATGAACATGTTATTCTTGAGGTCTTATTTATTTTTTTACATTTCACGGCATAGTTAGTGAATCAGCAGAACATGTTCAGTGTTATATCAGCATATGTTAAATAGCACCAGGCTCAGGCTGACTGGCAGAACACAGCAGCATTTACAGAAAGACATTAACTCACCTTTCCCCCTCTTGCGTGATCACAGCCGTTCTACTCCACAGATGCTCAATAGAATCAGTCATATCTCCTTTACCTTTCTCTCTTTCCTCCCTGCCACTTCTCTACTTGGCGGTTTTTCTACCTTTTGTCCATCCTCCCCATTCCTCTCTTCTGCCCGTTATCTAACATTGCACCTTTTCTGTTGAATCAGTGATATACTGTATCCTTTTTCTACCTTGGTTTTTCTTCCTATATTTAGAAAACGTTCTCCCTGCCTCACCTCTCTTTCTCTTCTCTACTTGGCCGTCACTCTACTATGACTGTGGCTGACAAGAATGGCATTCATTCCTTGATGTAAGGGACTAAACAGGATTTAATGACTGTTAGAGTTAAGGTGCTATATGATATGAACTGAAGCAAAGACTATTGTGTGTGTGTGTGTGTGTGTGTGTGTGTGTGTGTGTGTGTGTGTGTGTGTGTGTGTGTGTGTGTGTGTGTGTGTGTGTGTGTGTGTGTGTGTGTGTGTGTGTGTGTGTGTGTGTGTGTGTGTGTGTGTGTGTGTGTGTGTGTGTGTGTGTGTGTGTGTGTGTGCGTGTGTGCGTGTCTGTGTGTGTGAACACCGTAGCGATTGCTTTGCATGCTCATTAAGGAACATCCATCAGATGGTAGTAACTGTGGCAACGGCAGACTCTGCAGTAATAAACTCAGGAAAATGGCAAAGTTCTTTCAAACACACACACACACACTTCAGAGTGAAAGACTAATGCATGTTGTTGTTGCACCATAACTGCTTTGTACTATATATCACCCTACAGCTGCTTACAATTAATGGTTGTCTATATTTATATGAGAACAGTGTAAAGAAGAGAGATGATTGCCGGAAACAAGGAATGGCGGAGTAGTTCTGCCAAACCAGGAAGAAAAATCCGTTGAGGGACCAATTTTTTGGGGGGGAAGGAGGTGAAAGAAGCACAAATTTATGTGACGTATAGTATTTGTGGTTAGGGATGGAGACAGTGTTGTTAGGAAGGACAGGCTGCAGTTTGTGTGTGTGTGTGTGTGATCATGACTGATATTGGGAGCATGCACGTGCTGTTTTCGTGATTGTGTCTGTGTGTGTTTGTGCGTGTGTCCATGTGAGTCTGTGCATCTGTTTGTGCATGTGTGTGCTCGCTCGTGTGTTTAAGGAATGAGGACCCAACAGGTTGTGAACAGAAGAGAGGCAAGAACTGAAGGAAAAAAACAGCATATTGTTCCACCCCAGCTTGTTACTAGCCAAGCGTTCACTCTACTCTCTCTCTCCCTCCATGCTGCTCTCCTGATGCCTGACAGAAGACAGGGGGAGGGGAAGGGGAAGGAGGGAGGGATAGAAGAAAGGAGTGTGAGAGAGAGGGAAAGAGAGAAAGAGGGAGAGCCACAGCGAGGGATTGAGAGAGGGAGAGAGTGAGAAAGCGAGTGTGAGGGATTGAGAGAGTGAGGAAGCGAAAGCGAAAGGAGTGAGAGAGGGAGAGAGTGAGAGAGAGAGGGAGAGGGTGAGGAAGCGAGAGCAAGGGAGTGAAAGAGGGAGAGAGAGATGGAGGGAGGATGCATGCTGGAAAAAAGAAAGAAGAAATAAAGAAAAAAGCACAAAGATACAAGGCTAGCCTATGGACTGGTCCAAGATCAGTTTGTGCTTTCTTGCCAACATCTGTGGTCATTGACATGACATTAATGTGACAGTGACCATAGGAGTTGGCAAGACGGCACAAACAGATCTGGGACCAGGCTAACAAAATCATGGATTGTTTGACAGAATTATATACTGTAGAGATCCTCACACCATACAACATATCACTTTATTGGGGGAAAAAGGTAAAGAGTTTTTAACAAATTAATTTCTTCAAAAATGAAGGAGAATCAAGAGAGAGATTTTGTACAATGTAAAATGCAGCTTGCTAGTTTAGCCTACTCAAACACCCTTCTCAACGAGAGGGATGCTATATTAGCTAGCTGGCTATGATGATCTAAAACAACACCAGAACTCTTCCAAGTCAAGGTAATTAATTGCCACCGGGGCCCACCAGTGTAACTGCTAAATCAATCAATCAAATTTATTTATAAAGCCCTTCTTACATCAGCTGATATCTCAAAGTGCTGTACAGAAACCCAGCCTAAAACTCCAAACAGCAAGCAATGCAGGTGTAGAAGCATGGTGGATTGGAAAAACTACCACACATGCTGTCTCTAGAGAGTTGAAAACAGCAGGTCTGGGACAAGGTAGCACATCTGGTGAACAGGTCAGGGTTCCATAGCCGCAGGCCGCTCAGTTGACACTGGAGCAGCAGGTAGACTGGGGACAGTAGTCTGGATGTCATAAGGTGAATGCACCAATTTGTAAGTCGCTCTGGATAAGAGCGTCTGCTAAATGACTTAAATGTAAATGTAAATGGACAGCAAGGGGTCATCAGGCCAGGTAATCCTGAGGCATGATCATGAGGCTCAGGTCCTCCGAGAGAGAGAGAGAGAGAGAGAGAGAGAGAGAGAGAGAGAGAGAGAGAGAGAGAGAGAGAGAGAGAGAGACTTATACATGACCTGGAGCCCGTGGGTTTGAGGACGAATATGAAGCAAGGCCCAGCCAACGAGAGCATGCAGGTCGCAGTGGTGGGTAGTATATGGGGCTTTGGTGACAAAACAGATGGCACTGTGATAGACTGCATCAATTTGCTGAGTAGAGAGTTGGAGAGAGTGAGAGAGAGAGCATACTTAAATTCACACAGGACACCGGATACCGGATAAGACAGGGGAAAATATAACAGACTAACCCCCGACACAAACTATTGCAGCATAAATACTGGAGGCTGAGACAGGAGGGGTCGGGAAACATTGTGGCCCTGTCCAACGATACTCCCAGAGAGGGCCAAACAGGCAGGATATAACATCACCCACTTTGCCAAAGCACAGTCCCCACACCACTAGAGGGATATCTTCAACCACCAACTTACTATCCTGAGACAAGGCCGAGTATAGCCCACAAAGATCTCCCCCATGGCACGAACATGAGGGGGGCAACCCAGACAGGAAGACCACATTAGTGACTCAACCCACTCAAGTGATGCACCCCTCCTAGGAACAGCATGGAAGAGCACCAGTAAGCCAGTGACTCAGCCCCTGTAATAGGGTAGAGAATCCCAGTGGAGAGAGGAACCGGCCAGGCAGAGACAGCAAGGGCAGTTCGTTGCTCCAGTGCCTTTTCGTTCACCTTCACACTCCTGGGCCAGACTACATTCAATCATAGGACCTACTGAAGAGATGAGTCTTCAATAAAGACTTAAAGATCGAGACTGAGTCTCAGTCTCTCACTGGATAGGCAGACCATTCCATAAAAATGTAGCTTTATAGGAGAAAGCCCTGCCTCCAACTGTTTGCTTAGAAATTCTAGGGACAGTAAGGAGGCCTGCTTCTTTTGACGATAGCGTACGTGTAGGTATGGACTGCTTACTGTAACTTACTGCATAATTGTTTATATAAAGGGTTCCTAACGCATTAGTTCTGTTAGCTATGTTGAGTACGACGTTACTTTAGCTAATATGGGAACAAATATGTAGACTGTGTGTATGATATGATATGGTTGGGCTTGGAAAGTTTTTTTTGCCTGATCACATTTTTATATTATTTTTTATTTCACCTTTATTTCATTTAACCAGGTAAGCCAGTTGAGAACAAGTTCTCATTTACAACTGCGACCTGGCCAAGATAAAGCAAAGCAGTGCGACACAAACAACCACACAGAGTTACACATGGAATAAACAAACGTACAGCCAATAAAACAACAGCAAATTCTATATACACTGTGTGCAAATGAAGTAAGATTAGGGAGGTAAGGCAATAAATAGGCCGTAGTGGCGAAATAATGACAATTTAGCAAATAAACACTGGAGTGATAGATGTGCAGCATATGAATGTGCAAGTAGAGATACTGGGGTGCAAAGGAGCAAAACAAATATATGCATAACATAAATAACAATATGGGGATGAGGTAGTTGGATGGGCTATTTACAGATGGGCTATGTACAGGTGCAATGATCTGTAAGCTGCTCTGATAGCTAATGCTTAACGTTAGCGAGGGAAATATGAGTCTCCAGCTTCAGTGATTTTTGCAGTTCGTTCCAGTCATTGGCAGCAGAGAACTGGAAGGAATGGTGGCCAAAGTTGAAGTTGGCTTTGGGGATGACCAGTGAGATATACCTGCTGTAGCGCATGCTACAGGTGAGTGCTGCTATGGTGACCAGGGAGATGAGATAAGGCGGGACTTTACCTAGCAAAGACTGATAGATGACCTGGAGCCCATGGGTTTGAGGACGAATATGAAGCAAGGCCCAGCCAATGAGAGCATACATGTGGCAGTGGTGAGTAGTATATGGGGCTTTGGTGACAAAACAGATGGCACTGTGATAGACTGCACCAATTTGCTGAGTAGAGAGTTGGAGGCTATTTTGTAAATGACATTGCCGATGTCAAGGATCAGTAGGATAGTCAGTTTTACGAGGGCATGTTTGGCAGCATGAGTGAAGAATTCTTTGTTGCGAAATAAGAAGCCAATTCTAGATTTAATTTTGGATTAGAGATGCTTGATATGAGTCTGGAAGGAGAGTTTACAGTCTAATCAGACACCTAGGTTTTTGTAGTTGTTCACATATTCTAAGTCAGAAGCTTCCAAAGTAGTGATGCTAGGCGGGCGGGCGGGTGCGGGCAGCGATTGGTTGAAGAGCATGCATTTAGTTTTACTTGCATTTAAGATCAATTGGAAGCCCCGGAAGGAGAGTTGTATGTCATTGAAGCTAGTCTGGAGGTTAGTTAACACAGTGTCCAAAGAAGGGCCAGAAGTATACAGAATGGTGTCGTCTGCGTAGAGGTGGATCAGAGAATCACCAGCCGCAAGAGCGACATCATTGATGTATACAGAGAAGAGAGTCGGCCTGAGAATTGAACCCTGTGACACCCCCATAGAGACTGCCAGAGGTCCAGACAACAGGCCCTCCGATTTGACACACTGAACTCTGTATGAGAAGTAGTTGGTGAACCAGGCAAGGCAGTCCTTTGAGAAACCAAGGTTGTTGAGTTTGCCGATAAGAATGCGGTGATTGACAGAGTCGAAAGTCTTGGCCAGGTCGATGAATACGGCTGCACAGTATTGGCTTTTGTTGATGGTGGTTATGATATCGTTTAGGACCTTGAGCATGGCTAAGGTGCACCCATGACCAGCTCGGAAACTAGAATGCATAGTGGAGAAGGTACTGTGGGATTCAAAATGGTCGGTGATCTGTTTGTTAACTTGGCTTTCAAACACCTTAGAAAGGCAGGGTAGGATAGATATAGGTCTGTAATAGTTTGGGACGAGAGTGTCTCCCCCGTTGAAGAGGGGGGATGACTGTGGCAGATTTCCAATCTTTGCGATCTCAGACGATACGAAAGAGGGGTTGAACAGGCTAGTAATAGGGGTTGCCACAATTGTGGCGGATCATTTTAGAAAGAGAGGGTCCAGATTGTCTAGCCCAGCTGATTTGTAGGGGTCCAGATTTTGCAGCTCTTTCAGAACTACAGCTATCAGGATTTTGGTGAAGGAGAAATGGGGAGGCTTGGGCGTTGCTGTGGGGGGTGCAGAGCTGTTGACCGGGGTAGGGGTAGCCAGGTGAAAAACATGGCCAGCTGTAGAAAAATGCTTATTGAAAATCTCAATTATCGTAGATTTAGCGGTGGTGACAGTGTTTCCTAGCCTCAGTGCAGTGGGCATTTGGGAGGAGGTGCTCTTATTCTCCATGGACTTTACAGTGTCCCAGAACTTCTGGGATTTTCTACTGCAGGATGCAAATTTCTGTTTGAAAAAGCTAGCCTTTGCTTTCCTAACTGCCTGTATATATTGGTTCCCAACTTCCCTGAAAAGTTGCATACCGCATACCACGGCTATTTGATGCTACTGCAGTACGCCACAGGATGTTTTTTGTGCTGGTCAAGGGCAGTCAGGTCTGGAGTGAACCAAGAGCTATATCTGTTCCTGGTTCTACATTTTTTGAATGGGGCATGCTTATTTAAGATGGTGAGGAAAGTACTTTTAAAGAATAACCAGCCATCCTCTATTGACGGAATGAGGTCAATATCCTCCCAGGATACTCGGGCCAGGTCGGTTAGAAAGGCGTGCTCGCTGAAGTGTTTTAGGGAGCGTTTGACTGTGATGAGGGGTGGTCATTTGACCGCGAATCCATTACGGATGCAGGCAATGAGGCAGTGATTGCTGAGTTCCTAGTTGAAGTCAGCAGAGGTGTATTTAGAGGGCAGGTTGGTCAGGATGATATCTTTGAGGGTGCCCGGGTTTACGGATTTGGGGTTGTACCTGGTAGGTTCCATGATAATTTGGGTGAGATTGAGGGCATCTGGCTTAGATTGTAAGACGACCGGGGTGTTAAGCATATCCCAGTTTAGGTCACCTGACATTACAAACTCTGAAGATAAATGGGGGGCAATTAATTCACATATGGTGTCCAGGGCGCAGCTGGGGGCTTAGGGGGGTCTGTAACAAGCGGCAACAGTGAGAGACTTATTTCTGAAAAGGTGGATTTTAGAAGCTCTAACTGTTTGGGCACAGACCTGGATAGCATGACAGAACTCTGCAGAACTCTGCAGGCTGTCTCTGCAGTAGATTGCAACTCCACCAGTTCTATCTTGGCGCAAAATGTTATAGTTGGGGAAGGACATTTTAGTGTTTTTGGTGGCTTTCCTAAGCCAGGATTCAGACACAGCCAGGACATCAGGGTTGGCGGAGGGAGGAACTTAGGGAGGAAGCTTCTGATGTTAACATGCATGAAACCAAGGCTTTTTGACTTTTTTACAGAAGTCGACAAATGATAGCGCCTGGGGAATAGGTGTGGACCTGGGGGCAACAGGGCCTGGGTTAACCTCATCACCATCACCAGAGGAACAGAGGAGGAGTAGGATAAGGGTACGGCTAAAGGCTATAAGAACTGGTCATCTAGTGCGTTGGGGACAGAGAATAAAAGGAGCAGATTTCTGGGTGTGGTAGAATAGATTCAAGGCACAAGACTGAGGGCTCTACAGTGAAATAAAATAAAAACTATCCAAGACAGTAGTAGATGAGGCATATTGACATTAGAGAGAGGCATAAAGCAATCACAGGTGTTGATCAGGGGAGCTAAGACAACAACGGGTAAATGGTGAAGAAAGGGCAGAGCTAGTCAGTTAGATACATACAGGACCTGAGTTCGAGGCTGGGGCCGACAGGTAAACAAAATGAGGTACCGTGTTATTGAAACAGTCCAGGGGACATCAGCTGTGTAGCCGAGTGATCATAGGGTGAAAAGAGTAATAGGTGAGACAGGGTGCTGTACGGTATTCACTACTACACTGGGCGAGCAGGGGAACATACAGCTGATGTGTTGTGCACTGAAGTCCACAAATGAAGGGAAAGGTTGAGAGGGGGAGAGCGCATAGACGCAAGAAGGAACTGTGTATACACGCGATTAGGGGTGCATTCATTCTGCAGATTGTGTTGTTAAACGGTTCTTAAATGGAGGCAAACGGAACAAAACGGGGGATAAACATACCTGAATTTGTCCAATAGAAACTTTTGTTTGCAACTGTTGGACTCATGATTAAACCCTACATTAGCTAGACGCATTGAAGAATGTGCAAGGCGGTATTGAATGTGTAACTGTCTGTCCATGTGTCACTGTCTGTCACCTCAAATTTTTCTCTCTACCTGTGTACGCCTACATTGTAAACTTTCATTCATAGGCTCGGTTGCAGCAACCTCATGATGGGTATAGGGAAAATTAGAGTATCATGTAACCTATCGATGTTACATTGAACTGGGTGAATGGAATATGAATGACAAGCATCTAATATGCTATAATAGAAATGAGGCCATGTTCATAAAAAAAAACGTCCTCCCTCATCTTAAACGGCATCGACCGCCACTGAATGATATTGGAGTTATTTATATGCTTCGCCTGTCCTCTATCCCTGTCTGGAAGTCCAATTAGCAGCACTGCCAAAACTTTGACTTCGAAGGCTGTTGCACTCCTATAGAAACTTGATATACTTTATAATGTCAAGAGGCATATCAAGTCAGAACTAGATAGAGGGAGATCGAATGCTGCCTGTCAGCCGAATAATTTGAAAAAGCACAAAGTGTGATATGAAAATTGAAGTAATGACTCTCTGAGATTCTTTTCATTTCAAAGACGGATTGATTCATATTTTGAAAAGGATAGGTGTGCGTGTGTGTATGTGTGTCTGTTTGTGTGGGTGTCTATGTTTCTGCATGTGTGCCTGTGTCTGTGTGTGGGTGTGTGTTACGTTCTCCAGTTTGTGTGTTGTTGTGGGTTTGTATGTGTGTGTATTTCAGGAAATGGCTTCCTGGAATCCCAAAGCAGCTGATTGGTCAGCCCCATCGCTGATTGAAGTAATGACTCCTCCCTCTCGTCAGGGGAAACAGTTGTCTCTGCAATTACCAACTCCTTCTCCAGCTTGATAAAACCCAGTGTTCCTTTGTCAGAAGAGAGCTTCTTTTTATGTCCTGTGTTGGTTAGTGAAAGTTGTGTTGATATGATTTTGAGGCCGCTCCTTCAGAGGTATGTGTATGCCAAGAGGACTTAGTGGTTTTGGTTCATTGAAATTGTTCACGTAAATTATTGGTCAATTATTCTGTTTCATTTGTTCCCAAGGGTGGGAAGGGGAACGCACCTTGGGAGTGTTGAGGCATACGGGCATACATAACCTGTAGTATTTAATCTGTCTATGCACACTAGCTAAGACCTGGGCGGACGACCCCCTGTATTTTTGTTAGTGCGCCAGGTGGTGCTAAAAGTTAGGTAAGTAGTGGGAAGGCAGGTAAGGTAGGAGAGGGGGAGTCTTTAATTTGTACTTTATTTTCTTTGGTTCCGTCCAGCCTCTTTTCCCCATGTTAAAGGAATAATAAATCCCTGTAAATGGTATTTTTCTCTGCCTCTGTCCTTCCCCACACCTATGATCACATACTTTTTCACTCCACAGGGAGTTGAGATGTAGCAGTTGCGTTCCCTCCTCCAAGAGACGGATGTAACAGTGTGTGCATGTGTTACTCTGAAGTCTTGGAAGCTGACCCCATTAACTACTCATAACCAACACAGATAGACGAGAGGAGATGAGCCCCCTCATGTAACAAATATGAGAAATTTGCTTTCATTACGATCACAAATAGCAGCCTGTTCTATATTCAGTGCACTACTTTTGACCAGAACCCTATAGGCCCTGGTCAAAATTAGTAAACTAAATAGGTTATAGTGTGCCATTTGGGACGAAGCCAACACTTTGGCTTGCATTTCTCAACAGGCCCAATCTGTCAGCAGCTCCACTGGGCTTTTTGAGCTAGCCATTGTGGGTGATGGAGGTGGCCTCTGGCAGAGTTAGACTGTATGTGTATATCTCTGCAGCACATTGGTCTGTCTGCCCGTCTGTCTCTGATGGACGCACCTCGAAGCAACATGGTTGGAGCTAGCTGGCGTTTGCTCCTTTGTTTCCTCCTTTGTTTGTTTTCTTCTTGAGGGAAGTCTTGCACCAGCAGATGTCCACCTCAATATAAATAGGTATTGCATGCAGTACAGACATACAGTACAGACATATGACATGCTGTGTAGTTCTGGGCTGTTCCCTCACCTTCCTCATGATCATTGATGCCCCACGAGGTGAGATCTTGCATGGAGCCCCAGACCGAGGATGATTGACCGTCATCTTGACTTTCTTCCATGTTCTAATAATTGTGTCAACAGTTGTTGCCTTCTCACCAAGCTTCTTGCCTATTATCCTATAGCCCATCCCAGCCTTGTGCAGGTCGACAATTTCATCCCGATGTCCTTGCACAGCTCTCTGGTCTTGGCCATTGTGGAGAGGTTGGAGTCTGTTTGATTGAGTGTGTGGACAGGTGTCTTTTACACAGGTAATGAGTTCAAACAGGTGCAGTTAATACAGGTAATGAGTGGAGAACAGGAGGGCTTAAGAAAAACTAACAGGTCTGTGAGAGCCGGAATTCTTACTGGGTTGGTAGGTGATCAAATACTTATGTCATGCAATAAAATGCAAATGAATTACTTAAAAATCATACAATGTTATTTTCTAGATTTTTGTTTTAGATTCAGTCTCTCACAGTTGAAGTGTACCTATGATAAAAATTACAGACCTCTACATGATTTGTAAGTAGGAAAACCTGCACAATCGTCAGTGTATCAAATACTTGTTCTCCCCACTGTGTGTATATACAGTGCCTTGCAAAAGTATTCGGCCCCCTTGAACTTTGCGACCTTTTGCCACATTTCAGGCTTCAAACATAAAGATATAAAACTGTAATTTTTTTGTGAAGAATCAACAACAAGTGGGACACAATCATGAAGTGGAACGACATTTATTGGATATTTCAAACTTTTTTAACAAATCAAAAACTGAAAAATTGGGCGTGCATCCGGACCCCTCTTTGGCGTTCATAGTGGAGGTGGACGCGTCCGAGGCTGGGGTGGGAGCCGTGCGATCACGGCGCTCGGGCACTCCACCAAAGCTCCGCCCCTGCGCTTTGGTGGAACTATGACGTGGGGGACCGGGAGTTGTTAGCTGTAGTCAAGGCCCTGAAGGTGTGGAGACTTTGGCTTGAGGGGGCCAAGCACCCTTTCCTCATCTGGACTGACCATCGTAATCTCGAGTATATCCGGGCAGCGAGGAGGTTGAATCCGCGTCAGGCCAGGTGGACCATGTTCTTTAACTCTTTAAAATACGAAGGCCGATGTGCTGTCCGCCTCTATGATACCGAGGAGCGGTCCATCGAGCTATCTCCCATCCTCCCAGCTTCATGTGTGATGGCACCGGTGGTATGGGAGATGGACGCGGAGATCGAGTGGGCGGTACGGTTGGAACCTGCACCCTCTCAGTGTCCAGCAGGGTTTCTGTATGTGCCGCTTGGTGTCCGTGATAAGTTGATTCGATGGGCCCATACACTACCCTCTTCAGGTCATCCTGGGATCGAGAGGACAGTGCGGAGTCTTAGGGGGAGGTACTGGTGGCCCACATTGGCTAAAGATGTGAGGTTTTTATGTCTCCTCCTGCTCGGTGTGCGCTCTAGCACGGCTCCTCGACACCTGCCTCGAGGGAAGTTTCAGCCCCTCCCCGTTCCACAACGGCCGTGGTTGCAATTGTCGGTGGACTTTCTCACCGACCTTCCCCCGTCTCAGGGAAATACCATGATCCTGGTCGTTGTGGATCGGTTTTCTAAGTCCTGCCATCTCATACCATTGCCCGGTCTCCCTACGGCCCTGCAGACTGCGGAGGCTCTGTTTACCCCTGTCTTCCGGCACTACGTGGTGCCTGAGTACCTCGTAGACTGGGAGGGGTACGGTCCGGAGGAGAGGTGCTGGGTACCGGTGGGGGACATTTTGGACCCTTCACTTCTGAGGGACTTCCACCGCCTCCACCCGAATCGCCCGGCGCCTCGCCCCCCGGGTCGCCCTCGAAAGGCTGGTGGCAGCACGCTGCGGGAGCCGTGCATCAGGGGGGTACTGTCACGACTCCCACCAAAGGTGCCTCCCCTGCCTGTTCGGGCGGTCGTCGTCGCCGGTCTACTCACCGCCACCAATCCCTTTTTCCTTTAGTGATTCATTCTATCTCTATTTCTGTTTTTTTGTGATTCCTCTCTTTGGCTGGAAAAATGGCTGTGTTTTTCTGTGACTTGTCTCTGACCTGACATAATCGTTTGTGGTGCTTTCGCCGCAAAGCCTATTTGAAATCGGAACACCGTGGTGAGATTAACAAGAAGTGCATCTTTAAAATGGTGTGAAATACTTGTATGTTTGAGGAATTTTAATTATGGGATATCTGTTGTTTTGAATTTGGCGCCCTGCACTTTCACTGGCTGTTGTCATATCGATCCCATTAGCGGGATCTCAGCCCTAAGAATTAACAGAATGGTATAGAGGGGTAAACGGGCTCCGTTAAAGATTAAAGGGGTGCCCAAACATCAGGTAGCCTCAGGCTGGTTTAGTAAAACAGAATAATGAAGATATGCATATTAGCTATGTAATGGGCTTATGACAAACTAAAACTACTGTA
Organism: Oncorhynchus keta; assembly: GCF_023373465.1. NCBI lineage: Eukaryota > Metazoa > Chordata > Actinopteri > Salmoniformes > Salmonidae > Oncorhynchus > Oncorhynchus keta. The sequence continues at coordinate 29,425,767 of NC_068439.1, forward strand.
TAAAAGTAGACGTTTTGAGAAGCTTGTCTTGTTGTGATGACATTAATTGTGTTCCGTTTTACTGTTTTGTCTGTGGAACAACGTGCAGAGGCGGAGGACAAAACCATCATTATCAAGCACATCATCACCTGCCAGCCAGCTCTTTAAGGTTATATATGAGAGAGATCTCTTGATTCTTCACCATGTCCCGTCACGTCTACTTTCTGACTCACCCAGTCTAGACTGGTTCCTGATAAAATGTATATATTATTTATTAAACACAAAGATATTGATCTTCTAATTATCACAGGCGTCTCAACAACACACACACACTAAATACGCAAATAAAACTGTTACATCCGCATCACTGCCTGGCCTAATTGAATGGTTTGAAGCTATAAATATGGTATCTCTCAAATTAGAGAACATAGGACTGGCATAATGATGAAATTAAATGTCACAATGAAATGTCACAATAGCTCCTTGCAGACAGGCTACACAACTAGGCGAAATTGCCAGGGGGGAGGAGGGGACATGTCCCCCAAATATTCAGAACAGGTCGATTTGTCGTCGTTCTTCCTCCTCCCCAATAATTTCTGACCTCCAGGGTGCCCCCCAGATAGCATATGAACATGTCATAAGCGATAACAAAATGTGTCAAATTGCAGGAAATTAGGTTTAACGGGCGACTTTGGGCACGAAAAACAGTTAAACTCCTCTCTCAATTTTCCAACAGAAATGAGGTGTGGCTTTGGGTGGTTCATCTGTGTCATTCTGGTCATGCGAGTCGTTCCCGTCGTAGCTAGTTCGTTAGCTAAGCTAGCCACTTGTAGCTAGCCAGTAACTCTTTCAGGATTTGTTTTTGGAAGAAAGCTGTAGAGTTCGGTAGGAAATGACACTTCTGTAGCCAAATATCTTATTCATCCACTTACATTTACATTTGACTCATTTAGCAAAAGCTCTTATCCAGAGCAACATACAGTAGTGAACAATGTTCCTTCTAAGCTGCGCATGCAGGCTCCCCCGGGACTGCCATGCAGAAGAAATATTAGCCCACAGAGAAGCACGAGAATTAACTTCACTCAACTTTCTAGAGCAGTGGTCACCAACCAGTCGATAGCAATTGACTGGTCGACCTCCAAGGCATTCCTTGTCGATCGCCAAACAGGTGCACTCTATTCAGCTGCCCTGCGCACCGGATAAGGAACTATTGCCATTTTGAACCATTTCATGTGTCTGAAGGTACAATGGTTCATCCTTTAAAAGTTGCAGCGTACTGCGGTGCAGCTTGCATGGTGCCAAAATAATTCTATGGCATGTTATTTAAGTGTGAACCACTGGTACCATTAATGAAAGTTAGTGCTAGTTTGCCAACCAGAGGACATATTTGAGAAGCATTTGAAAGCCTTCAATAATGGCTATACTAGAGAATCTAAAACCTTTTGTTGTAAGAACATAGTATATGGGACTGATTTTAAGAAATGTTGCTTAATTAGATGAATATTAATATTAACCCTCCGAGTTTCCGTTAGGATGGAACGAAAAATATGGTGCTGTACAACGTGATGGTCGGGAGTAGGCTACAGTACTGGGCTGTTTTGCTAAAGAATCCCATGTTGTGCGGGCACGTGGGAGACCGGGGTTCAATTCCCCGATGGAGAGGAAGGAGTAGGATGTCCTTGTAAATAAGAATTTGTTCTTAACTGCCTTGCCTAGTTAAATAAAGGTCACAGTAAGAGCATAACATTTCTACACCCTAATTGTAGTCTAACCAATACCCAAACGGAGATTCAGTGAAAATAACAATCTCATTGATTTACCAAGACCAGTCCCCATGCTTGTCTCAGAGCAGCGCGAAATAATACATATAGCGGATTGGAGGATTCTAAATTAAAACCAAAAGCTACTTCATGGGTCTCCCGGTGGCGGCCGGCACGCTTATTGAACCTGCATCTGTAGCAATGCTACGTAACCTACAGATGCAGGTTCAATACCCGTGCCGGCTGCCACCGGGAGACCCATGAAGTAGCTTTTGGTTTTAAGTTATATTCCTCCAATCCTCTATATGTAATTATTGGCGGAGTCACGTCGTCATTTTCGATATACTGTAGGCCTACTGTAGGCAACATGAGTCTCACTAGTGTTGAGTAATGTGCTGTTAAAAGTGGTGTAGCTAATTTATTTAAAGAGCATATTGAAGTTAGAAGCAATAGGATTTGAAGCACAATGTATCAAAATACAGAGGTGTTGGTAAAGGTATATTGTATATAATACTGGTATATAATACTGTACATGGTGTCCAAACTCTGGCTTCTTGGCAGGCCTGGAGAGCAAATCAAGTAATTTAGCAGGCATAAAAGAAAGCTACATCAAAGTTGATGCTGTGATATTTCAAAACGTTTACAATCATGACTGGAGAGAGACTGTCAGCAAAGAAGCAAAGAACTGCTGTTTTTATGAGTGATTTCATGTTTAATGACTGGAGAGAGACTGTCAGCAAAGAAGCAAAGAACTGCTGTTTTTATGAGTGATTTCATGTTTAAGTTCTTACTCAGCACTGTCAACATGTTGTATTCAACACTTTTATAAGCCATAACGCCTCAGAGGAGGAAGGGGATGAGCATCCACCTTAGTGAATTTAATAAAATCCAAATTGTAAAGGTTTTTAAATAAACCTATACTAAATATATTCACGTCACCAAATAATTGATTAAAATATATTGTTTTGCAATTAAGGTCTACAGTAGCCTCAACAGCACTCTGTAGGGTAGCACCATGGTGTAGCCGGAGGGCAGCTACCTTCCGTCCTCCTCTGGGTACATTGACTTCAATACAAGTCCTAGAAGGCTCATGGTTCTCACCCCCTTCCATAAACTTACACAGTAATTATGACAACTTTCGGAGGATGTCCTCAAACCTATCAGAGGTCTTGCAGCATGAACTGACATGTCCACCCAATCAAAGGGTAAGAAAAAAAATGGCTGACAATGCATTGGCAGGGCAATTCTAGTAAAGCCAATATGCAGTGATAATGTGTTGAGCCTATAGCTTACTGCACAAACCCCATTGCTACAGCACTGTTTTAATTGGTTAACGTTGTATAGGCGTACCTTTTTTAATGTTTTTTTTTATGTCAAACAATTATCTGAGCAGTAGATCACGGCTTGCATTTTGAGTCAGAAAGTGATCCTTGGTGACCACAAAGGTTGGTGACCACTGTGCTAGAGTTTAACACTATCAGCATTTCCCTTTTACTGTGGCAATTGTGATCTAATCAAAGTTATATCAGCCACTTCCAATGCAACATATCGAAACAAAACAAACTATGCAAGTAGGATTCTATTGAATTGACATGCACAAGTCAGCCCGTACTCTACACATACTGGTGCAGAATCAACATTCAGAGCTGTAGTAAGCCTATATGCAAATAGACCATATGCCATATGTGACTCACCACTTGGATTTGGTCTTATGTAGCTAAATTTGAACTTCTGTTTCTTACATTGGATAAAAGTAGAGACTCAGAGCAACAAAATGGTATATCATACACTGCATGTGAGTGATCAACTTGTAAACTTACAAGATATATGAATGAGTGATGGTACAGAACGGCATAGGCAAGATGCAATAGATGGTATCGAGTACAGTATATACATATGAGATGAGTAATGTAGGGTATGTAAACATTATATTAAGTGGCATTGTTTAAAGTGGCTAGTGATACATTTTTTACATCAATTTTCCATTATTAAAGTGGCTGGAGTTGAGTCAATATGTTGGCAGCAGCCACTCAATGTTAGTGGTGGCTGTTTAACAGTCTGATGGCCTTGAGCTAGAAGCTATTTTTCAGTCTCTCGGTCCCAGCTTTTATGCACCTGTACTGACCTCGCCTTCTGGATGATAGTGGGGTGAACAGACAGTGGCTCGGGTGGTTGTTGTCCTTGATGATCTTTATGGCCTTCCTGTGACATCGGGTGGCGTAGGTGTCCTGGAGGGCAGGTAGTTTGCCCCCGGTGATGCGTTGTGCAGACCTCACTATCCTCTGAAGAGCCTTACAGTTGTGGGCGGAGCAGTTGCAATACCAGGCGGTGATAAAAAAAAAAGTTGGTTTGCTTTTGGTGACAAGCCGAATTTCTTCAGCCTCCTGAGGTTTAAGAGGCACTGTTGCGCATTCTTCACCATGCTGTCTGTGTGGGTGGACCAATTCAGTTTGTCCGTGATGTGTACACCGAGGAACTTAATTTACTAGCCTCTCCACTACTGTCCCGTCGATGTGGATAGGGGGGTGCTCCCTCTGCTGTTTCTGAAGTCTACGATCATCTCCTTTGTTTTGTTGACGTTGAGTGTGGGGTTATTATCCTGACACCACAATCCGAGGGCCCTCACCTCCTCCCTGTAGGCCGTTTCATCGTTGTTGGTAATCAAGCATACCACTGTAGTGTTGTCTGCAAACTGTACTGGGCACACAAATGTGTTCAAAATTTAAATGTTAGATATCCTGAGGCCTACCAGTCAGTATCTGGAGTGACCACCATTTGCCTCATGCAGCACGACACATCTCCTTCAAATGGAGTTGATCAGGCTGTTGATTGTGCCCTGTATAATGTTGACCCACTTCAATGGCTGTGCGAAGTTACTGGATATTGGCGGAAACTGGAACTCGCTGTCGTACACGTCGATACAGATTATCCAAAACATGCTCAATGGGGTACATTTCTGATGAGTATACAGGCCATGGAATAACTGGGACATTTTCAGCTTCCAGGAATTGTTTATAGATCCTTACGACATGGGGCCATGCATTAACATGCTGAAACATGAGGTGATGGCGGCAGATGAATGAAACAACAATAGTCCTCAGGATCTCGTCAGGGTATCTCTAACATTCAAATTTCCATCGGTAAAATATAATTGTGTTCATTGTCCGTAGCTTATATCTGCCCATACCATAACCCCACCGCCACCATGGGGCACTCTGTTGACCTCGTTGACCTCAGCAATCCGCTCGCCCACACAATACCATATATGCTGCCTGCCATCTTCCCAGTACAGTTGAAACTGGGATTCGTCCAAGAAGAGCACACTTCTCCAGCATGCTAGTGGCCATCGAAGGTGAGCATTTGCCCACTGAAGTTGGTTACGACTCCAATCTGCAGTCAGGTCTAAGCCCCTGGTGAGAACGATGAGCAAGCAGATGAGCTTCCCTGAGATCGTTTCTGACAGTTTGTGCAGAAATTCTTTGATTGTACAAACCCACAGTTTCATCACTTGTCCGGGTGGCTGGTCTCAAGATGACCCCGTTGGGGAAGAAGCCGAATGTGGAGGTCCTGAGCTGGCGTGGTTACACTTGGTCTGCGGTTGTGAGGCTGGTTGGACATACTGCCAAATTCTCTAAAACTACGTTGGAGGCGGTGTTTATGGTAGAGAAATTAACATTCAATTTTCTGGCAACAGCTCAATAAACAAATGTGTGCAAAAAATGTCAGCGAAATAGTATTTTTGTTTTTATGGAAAATTTCGGGGAAATGTTATTTCTGCCCATGAAACATGGTACCAACACTTTTCATGTTGTTTTAATATTTTTGATCTGTGTAGATGAAGAACATGACTGAGTTTTTTTGGTTGTTACACTTCTCAGCATTCTTTAGAGTACATTTACAGTTAGTGCATTGACTGTAGCTGGAGAGGTCAGACTCTTAGTGGATAAACTTGTACACCCGGGTCTTTGGATTCAGCTTGTGCTCTAAAAGACATGGCGTGTATTTTCTTTTTATTGGGTACATACTGTATCAATGGAAGAGCAATGACACAAAGCATCTTCAACTGTGCTCTTGTGGTGATGGAAAATATTCTCTCTGTGTTCAGATAGGAAAACTTCATTGTCTTTTCAGTGATGAAGAATGGTGTATCTCTCTATCATTATATGTTCCCATGGGTGTCAAGGGCAGAAGCATGAGTGAAGGATTTCCTATTGCGTGTTTTCATTTTCACTGAAGTCTCTCTTTGTGTAGGTGTTTCACTCCGTTTGTGTGTGTGTGGCTGTTTGAGAGAGAGCATTTCTGTGTCTACTCTACACTATTCTCGATTCAGTGTGAATACAGCACCCAATGACACTTGTAGAAACCTGTGTAAACTGAAATCACTCTAAGCCCAAACCAACTGGACGTCCTCACAGACAGACACATAAATCCAAGATAAAAACATTAGTACAGCTGCACCATCAAGAGCATCCTGACCGGTTGCATCACTGCCTGGTATGGCAACTGCTCGGCATGTGAGCGCAAGGCGCTACAGAGGGTAGGAGGGTAGTGCGAATGGCCCAGGACATCACTGGGGCCAAACGTCCTGACATCCAGGTCCTACAGTTGATGTCGGAAGTTAACATACACCTTAGCCAAATACATTTAAACTCAGCATTAGTTAGGATCATCACTTTATTTGAAGAATGTGAAATGTCAGAATAATAGTAGATTTATTTCAGCTTTTATTTATTTCATCACATTCCCAGTGGGTTAGAAGATTACATACACTCAATTAGTATTTGGTAGCATTGCCTTTTAAATTGCTTAACTTGGGTCAAACATTTTGCGTAGGCTTAAACACAAGCTTCCCCTAATAAGTTGGGTGAATTTTGGCCCATTCCTCCACACTGAGTCAGGTTTGTAGACCTCCTTGCTCACACATGCTTTTTTTAGTTCTGCCCACATATTTTCTAGAGGATTGAGGTCAGGGCTTTGTGATGGTCACTCCAATACCTTGACTTTGTTGTCCTTAAGCTATTTTTCCACAACTTTGGAAGTATGCTTGGTGCTATTGTCCATTTGGAAGACCCATTTGTGACCAAGCTTTAACTTCCTGACTGATGTCTTGAGATGTTGCTTAAATATATCCACATAATCTTCCTGCCTCATGATTCCTTCTATTTTGTGAAGTGCACTGGTCCCTCCTGCAGCAAAGCACTCCCACAACATGATGCTGCCACCCCCGTGCTTCACGGTTGGGATGGTGTTCTTCGGCTTGCAAGCTTTCCCCTTTTTCTTCCAAACATAACGATGGTCATTATGGCCAAACAGTTCTATTTTTGTTTCATCAGACCAGAGGACATTTTTCTAAAAAGTACGATCTTTGTCCCCATTTGCAGTTGCAAACCGTAGTCTGACTTTTTTATGGCGGTTTTGGAGCAGTGGCTTCTTCCTTGCTGAGTGGCCTTTCAGGTTATGTCGATATAGGACTCGTTTAGCTGTGGATATAGATACTTTTATACCTATTTCCTCCAGCATCTTCACAAGGTCCTTTGCTGATGTTCTGGGAATGATTTGCACTTTTCGCACCAAAGTGTGTTCATCTCTAGGAGACAGAATATTTCTCCTTCCTGAGCGGTATGACGGCTGCGTGGTCCCATGATTTTATACTTGCGTACTATTGTTTGTACAGATTAATGTGGTACCTTTAGGCATTTGAAAATTGCTCCAATCGATGAACCAGACTTGTGGATGTCTACAATTGTTTTTCTGAGGTCCTGGCTGATTTCTTTTGATTTTCCCATGATGTCAAGCAAAGAGGCATTGAGTTTGAAGGTGAGCCTTGAAATACATCCACAGGTACACCTCCAATTGACTCAAATGGTGTCAATCAGAAGCTTCCAAAGCCATGACATCATTTTCTGGAATTTTCAAGACGTTTTAAGATAGTCAACTTAGTGTATGTAAACTTCTGACACACAGGAATTGTGATATAGTGAAATAATCTGTCTGTAAACAATTGTTGGAAAAATTACTTGCGTCATGCACAAAGTAGATGTCCTAACCGGCTTGCCAAAACTATAGTTTGTTAACAAGAAATGTGTGGAGTAACTGAAAAAATGAGTTTTAATGACTCCATTATAAGTGTATGCAAACTTCCGACTTCAATTGTATATGCTAGGTGTTGTCAGAGGAAGTACTGGAGCGCCAAGTCAGGGTCCAAAAGGCTCCTTAACAGCTCTTACCCACAAGCCATAATACTGCTGAAGAATTAGTCAAATGGCCTCCTGGACTATCTACATTGACCCCCCCCTTGTTTTTACACTGCTGCCACTCGCTGTCTATTATCTATGCATAGTCACTTTACCCCTACCTGCATGTACAAATTACCTCGTCTATCCTGTACCCCTACACATTGACTCGGTACCGTCACCCCCTATATATATAGCCTCGTTATTGTTATTTTGTTGTTTTACTTTTTATTAATTATTTTCACTTTAGTATATGTAGTAAATATTTTAATAACACTATTTCTTGAACTGTGTTGTTGGTTAAGGGCTTGTAAGGAAGCACTTCACAGTAAGGTTGTATTCGGCCCATGTGACCAATAGCATTTGATTTGATCAAGGCACCTCCATTTTCACCTAGGACATTCTCTTTTTTTTTCTCCCTCTCTATTTCCACGCAGGATGTCAGCCTCCCTTTCTCATATCCATCTAACATCTGAGCGGCAGACAGCTGGTCCAGACCGAGATCTATTACCTACCCATAATTCACATGAAACAAGTTGTTAAAGCAAGTCCCATTGCCTAAGTGTTCCATCCCTAAACTAAAGCCTCTGTGAGAGCTGCTTGGCACCAGTAGTAGCAGACAGTTACGTAACCTGTATTTAACTAGGCAAGTCAGTTAAGAACAAATTCTAATTTACAATGACGGCCCACCAGGGAACAGTGGGTTAACTGCCTTGTTCAGAGGTAGAATGACAGAGTTTTACATTTTCAGCTTGGGGATTTGTTCCAGCAACCTTTCGGTTACTGGCCCAATGCTCTAACCACTAGGCTACCTGCCACACCCCCAAAAATAATTGTAAAAAATCATTACATTTTTTACTTTTTTTTAACTGAAATAAAAATAAATGTTAAAAGGCATAAACAGAATACATCCAGGATGAAATCAATCCCTTCCATTTGAACACATTGAAAATGTAACAATGCACAGTAATATGGAAAATTCACATGGACGTTGTATGGATTATATACATTTAGACATTATTATTGTGACTTGTGAATGGGTTTTAAAATATGGGGGACAAAAACAGAGTAAAGGACTGTGATTATACAGTAATTTATATTGGCTTCTGTACCAACATTTTCATTGTTTAGATTCTGGAGATCAAACCGTTCATATAGCCAACTGTACACCATCACATCTCAAGGACAATTCTACAATGTCTCACATACAATTCCACAATGTTTAAACTGAATGTGAACAGCTTTCACGAGGGGCAGTGAAATCCCAAACATTTTCACAACCTACAGAAACAACTACAGTCACTTGACATGACTCACTTTGCCTATGTACATGTACAGTATGTAATATGTGCCGTATGTCAATTATATGACACATCGTCAACTTACCATTTCACATAAGTTAGAATTTTTTTATCTTAAAAACAATATTTGTTCTGACCTGAGGCAACCTCTCCACCTCTCTGTAGCTATGTGAGTTTTGGGCTCCAAGGCAGGGCTACCAGGCTTTGTCCACTCACCCCCCTTGAGTGACATGAGTTCTTCTCTGGTCTAGTCTGCTGCCACCTCCATTTAGTCCTTAGCTTGGCATCTGCCAGTCTTTCTTTCCAGTTTCCAGTCTCCCCCAGGCCTCCTCCCCCACCATCTCTTCCATCTCCCCTGCCTCCCCCCCTGCTGCCTCACCCCCACTTCCTCCAGCCTCCCGAGTCCCCTGTCTCCACACTCCTCCCCCAAGCTGAAGGTCAGTGATGTCTGAAGGATGTAAAATACTTGTCTAAACGAGAAGAAAATGTTATGTCTCATTTTCCTAGAACAATATCTGCTTAGCCCTTTCTGGTTATCGATAATTGTAAGGAGGGGGCACTCTGAATAGGTAATTCTCTATTCAGACAATTTAGATGTTTTTTCAACAGATGGCTGCATAGTCACGAAACTGGCGTTTGTTTTATTTGCTTTTCATTATGTCATACGGTAGGTTTTCAGAGCATCTGATTCTTAACCCTATAGTTATGAGAGGAAACAGAGCTTGGGAACACTTACAGTTACATTTCAAATCCGATCCGTTTGTGCCACACTACTTAGACACTCAGGGACATAACAGTACATCATGCCAAAGACTATTACCATCAGTCATTAGCCAGGGCTCCCCCTCAGACCATGGCAATCTGAATGAGAACCATTCTAGGAATTCTATTTCTGTGGGTTGTTCCATCTCCAGGCAGGATGAATCTCCTCTGCAACCACATGTTAAATCCTGACTCACAGGCCAACAACCGCCATGCTTGTCACACACACACACACACACACACACACACACACACACACACCACAGAACAGTGTTAGCGTTGATATCAGCGTCACATGCCTTGTGGCTTAAACAGAAGCCTCTCTCTCTCTTTTCATCTGTCTCTGTCGCTCTCTCGTTCTCTCTCTCTTCCTTGCATCCTGCTGTGATCTACATCCATGTTAAACTGCCAGAGGTTAATGGTCAGCTAAAGGTTATAGGGGACTCTGACGTTTTTAAGTGTCATAACTTCCTGCATGACCTTGTTAAAGCTCATTCACTACACTCCCATCTCTCAGAACATGATTGCCTTCTATGTAGATGGACAATGTATACCAGCATTCTACAATATTCCTCTTTCTCACATTTTCTTCATAGAATACAAAGGAAATGTATTCATTCTCATGAATGTCATAAACAGATATTTCTCCTGAGTAGTTTGAACTCGGCCACCTTGGGCTGATGAGTCGTGACGTGTGACATGTTCAAATTGCATTGTGCCATTATTCAATCAATTATTCATTTTTCATTCCATTCTGAAAAGTAGTTCCTAAAATGGCACCCTATTCCCTACATAGTACAAGTGTTCTGGCCAAAAGTAGTGCACGATTTAGGGTGCCATTTGAGACGCAATCCATTTTGTTAGGGATCCACGATGAGAAGATGATAGTACACAGAATGGGCTTGAAATGCTCTGTAATTCTGACAGTGTAGAGTTTAGGCGTGATTTACCAGGCGCTAATGGGTTGAGGTTCTTTTGAAAGTGGATCACAAAAAAACAAACACACATACAACGCCCTCTAGCCTCTGTCTTTTCTTCTCTCTCATTTACACACATGCATCCACAGATATTTCCCTCCCTACCTGCAGGCTAAAACACAAATCAGTGCGGACTGTGGAATGACTTTACGATTATTTCAGTGGAGGAGGAGGAATCCTGGTGAGGAACAAAGAATTCATCCAACTGCTACAGCTACTGCCTCAATGGGCAACATGCCCACATCTCATTAACATCCCTGTTCCCTTCTGAGCCTGGGAATTGATGGGTACCTGGATAGAGGCAGCTCCATCACTACTGATTCTGGTGGATGGATTGAGTAGTGTAGGCTCCTCTCCATCTACTATCTGATCCAGATGATGGATTCAGTTGTGGACCGTCCATCTATCACTCATTTCACCCTCTTTCTGTTGTCTCTCTGGCTTTCTCACTAACACTGAAATCTAATGAAAATCTATTCTCCCAGACATACAGTACCAGTCAAAAGTTTGGACACACCTACTCAATCAAGGGTTTCTTTATTTTGACTATTTTCTATATTGTAGAATAATAGTGAAGACTACAAAACTATGAAATAACAAATATGGAAGTGTGTGTTAAACAAGTGTTAAACAAGTCAAAATATATTTTATCTTTGAGATTCTTCAAAGTAGCCACCCTTTGCCTCGATGACAGCTTTGCACACTCTTGGTGTGACCGACGTGAAATGGCTAGTGTAACATTATAACGTTAAACCGTCCCCTCGCCCATACCCGGGCGCGAACCAGGGACCTTCTGCACACATCAACAACAGTCACCCACGAAGCATCGTTACCCATCGCTCCACAAAAGCCGCTGCCCTTGCAGAGCAAGGGGAACCACTACTTCAAGGTCTAAGAGCAAGTGACGTCACCGATTGAAATGCTATTTAGCGCGCACCGCTAACTAATCTAGCCGTTTCACATCCGTTACACTCACCCCCCTTTTGACCTTCCTCCTTTTCCGCAGCAACCAGTGATCCGGGTCAACAGCATCAATGTAACAGTATAACTTTAGACCGTCCCCTCGCCCATACCCGGGCGCGAACCAGGGACCATCTGCACACATCAACAACAGTCACCCTCGAAGCATCGTTACCCATCGCTCCACAAAAGCCGCGGCCCTTGCAGAGCAAGGGGAACCACTACTTCAAGGTCTAAGAGCAAGTGACGTCACCGATTGAGACGCTATTTAGCGTGCACCGCTAACTAAGCTAGCCGTTTCACATCCGTTACACGAGCACACTTTGTACAAAATAATACAAAGCAGTACTACAGGATATTTCTTAAGGTAGCTCTTTATTAGATAGCTACAACTGGCATGTTCACGTATTGCCAACCAGGATCAAAGTGATCATGACCTAACCATTTGGGTGGTCTTAACCATTCATAGCACAGTATGTTATGGCGGTAAAATGCATCCAATTTCAATTCAGTATGTTTACACATATGAATATACTATACTATACTATACTGTTACAATGGCATTCTCTCAACCAGATTAACCTGGAATGCTATTCCAACAGTCTGGAAGGAGTACCCACATATTCTGTGCACTTGTTGGCTGTTTTTCCTTCACTCTGCGGTCCAACTCATCCCAATCCATTTTACTTGGGTTGAGGTCGGGGGATTGTGGAGGCCAGGTCATCTGAAGCAGTACTCCATCACTCACCTCCTTGGTCAAATAGCCCTTACACAGCCTGGAGGTGTGTTGGGTCATTGTCCTGTTGAAAAACAAGTGAAAGTCCCACATGTGGTAACCAAAAAAGTGTTAAACAAAATGAGAGATTTCAGGGAATGCCAAGAATGTGCAAAGCTGTCATCAGGGCAAAGGGTGACTACTTTGAATAATATAAAATATAAAAGGCAAACTGTTTTGTTAACATTTTTTGGTTACTACATAATTCCATATGTGTTATTTCATAGTTTTGATGTCTTCACTATTATTCTACAATGTAGAAAATAATAAAAATAAAGAAAATGTAGGTGTGTCCAAACTTTTGACTGGTAATGTATATCTTACATTGACCATTGACTTCACCTCTTGCTGTCTTAATGATTCAATGTCAACAGTACATGGAAGCCTGTGTCAATGAAGCGCAGGGTTCTCTAACCTTTTCTAGCATGAGAGCGACATTAAAAACATTTTATATGTCGCGAGCTAGCTTTCAAATAGGCACATTATTCTCTTCCCCGGGTCTTTGGTGTACAAAATGTATTTTCTGTTAACATACCTAGTCAAATAATGGTTAATAAACAACTCCAAGGGGCCCCATAAAATGTGATTTTTGAATATTCCTGAATTCTTAAAAAAAAAATCCTGGATTTGTATCTTTAAAAAAAATGTACTCTCAATATGATAATTATTAATAAAGAAACACTGAATGTATCCATGTCAATTCTTAAACCACATCAGAAGACAGATTTTGAGGTCTGGAAAAACAACCTGTAATTTAAATTGTTTTTTTATGGATTGCATGTAAGGGACATGACAAAAATAACTTGTTTACAATTTTCTTTTCCACGTGTGCAATCTAAGTGTCACATGATCTGTCAAATGATCTCAGTGTTTATATATATACCTGTTCTGAAATGCCCCAGAGTATGCAACACCACTAAGCAAGGGGCACCACCAAGCAAGCGGCACTATGAAGACGAAGGAGCTCTCAAAAAAGTTGTGGAGATGTACAGATCGGGATTGGGTTATAAAAAAATCTGAAACTTTGAACATCCCACAGAGCACCATTAAATCCATTATTTAAAAAATTGGAACAATATAGGACCACAACAAACATGCCAAGAGCCCACCAAAACTCATGGACCAGGCAAGGAGGGCATTAATCAGAGAGGGAACAAAGAGACCAAAGATATACCTGTAGGAGCTGCAAAGCTCCACAGCGGATATTGGAGTATCTGTCCATAGGACCACTTTAAACCATACACTCCACAGAGCTGGGCTTTATGGAAGAGTATCCAGAAAAAAATAAGCAAACACGTTTGGTGTTCACCAAGAGCCATGTGGGAGACTCCCCAAACATATGGAAGAAGGTACTCTGGTCAGATGAGACAAAAAATGTAGCTTTTTGGCCATCAAGGAAAATGCTGTCTGGCGCAATAAAGTCACCCTGAGAACACAATCCCCAGTGAAGCATGGTGGTGGCAGCATCATGCTGTGGGGATGTTTTTCATCAGCAGGGACTGGGAAACTGGTCAGAACTCAAGGAATGATGGAGGGAGCTAAATACAGGGAAATTCTTGAGGGAAACCTGTTTCAGTCTTCCAGAGATGTGAGACTGAGACGGAGGTTCACCTTCCAGCAGGACAATGACCCTAAGCATACTGCTAAAGCAGCACTTGAGTGGTTTAAGGTGAAACATTTAAATGTCTTGGAATGGCCTATTCAAAGCCCAGACCTCAATCCAATTGAGAATCTGTGGTATGACTTAAAGATTGCTGTACACCAGCGGAACCCATCCAACTTGAAGGACCAGTTTTGCCTTGAGAATGGGAAAAAATCCCAGTGGCTACATGTGCCAAGCTTATAGAGACATACCCCAAGAGACGTGTAGCTGTAATTGCTGTGAAAGGTGGCTCTACAAAGTATTGACTTTGGGGTGAATAGTTATGCACGCTAAAGTTCTGTTTTTTTGTCTTATTTCATGATTGTTTCACAATAAATAATATTTTGCATATTCAAAGTGGTAGGCATGTTGTGTAAATCAATTGATACAACAACCCCCCTCCCCCAGGTTGTAAGGAAAGAAAATAGTAAAAATGCCAAGGGTGGTGAATACTTTCGCAAGCCATTGTATCTTAAAGTGTGTAAGGGAATAGGTTACAAGATAATAACCTTGGTCAATGATTTACAGTTGGTGTGACTACCACTGCAAGTCACTCTAATGCTTGATCACACCGACAGCATCAATGCATTTTGGTACACCAGAATTACATTCATTTCCAATGAAACGCTGTTTGCCTTGCAGCATTGAATTGCAGTTGCAGTGCGTTCAGCGTGGTGCATCAATCGGAGTCATTGTCGATCAGAAGTTCCTTGCCTCTTATGGAAGGTCTGTTAGTTTTTTTCAGACACTCATATGCAGTCTTATTCTTGTAATCTATGGGGTCTATTTCTCTTGCTATCAGGTCATAATTTATTCTTCTCATGTCTTACTGGTGTATACTGTTAGACATCATCCTTCAGCACAGGTAGACTATTTGTAGGTTTCGTTTTTTTGTACGTTTATGGCACTCTCACTGCATGCTGCAGATGCATCAGGGGAAAAAAACTCTAGACCACCTTTACTCCACACACAGAGACACGTACAAAGCTGTCCCTCGCTCTCCATTTGGCAAATCTGACCATAATTCCATCCTCCTGATTCCTGCTTACAAGCTCAAATTTAAGCAGGAAGCACCAGTGACTCGGGCAATAAAAAGGTGGTCAGATGAAGCAGATGCTAAGCTACAGGACTGTTTTGCTAGCACAGACTGGAATATGTTCCGGGATTCTTCTGATGGCATTGAGGAGAACACCACTTCAGTCACTGGCTTCTTCAATAAATGCATCGATGACATAATCCCCACAGAGACTGTACGTACATACCCCAACCAGATGCCATGGACTACAGGCAACATCCGTACTGAGCTAAAGGGTAGAGCTGCCGCTTTCAAGGAGCAGGACTCTAACCCGGAAGCTTATAAGAAATCCCGCTATGCCCTACGACGAACCATCAAACAGGCAAAGCTTCAATACAGGACTAAGATCGAATCGTGCTACACCGGCTCCAAAGCTTGTTGGATGTGGCAGGGCTTAAAAACTATTATAGACTACAAAGGGAAGCACAGCTGAGAGCTGCCCAGTGACACGAGCCTACCAGAAAAGCTAAATTACTTCTATGATCGCTT
Source organism: Oncorhynchus keta (assembly GCF_023373465.1). Classification (NCBI taxonomy): domain Eukaryota; kingdom Metazoa; phylum Chordata; class Actinopteri; order Salmoniformes; family Salmonidae; genus Oncorhynchus; species Oncorhynchus keta. The sequence goes on from NC_068439.1 coordinate 29,441,720, forward strand.
TAAGGCAAGTAGCACTGAAACATGCCTGAGAGCATCAGCTGTTCCGGACAACTGTGTGATATCGCTCTCCGCAGCCGATGTGAGTAAGATCTTTAAACAGGTCAACATTCACAAGGTTGCAGGGCCAGACAGATTACCAAGACGTGTACTCCGACCAACTGGCAAGTGTCTTCACTAATATTTTCAACCTCTCCCTGTCTGAATCTGTAATACCAACATGTTTCAAGCAGACCACCATAGTCCCCGTGCCCAAGAACATTAATGTAACCTGCCTAAATGACTACCGAACCGTAGCACTCACGTCTGTAGCCATGAAGTGCATTTAAAGTCTGGTCATGGCTCACATCAACACCATCATCCCAGAAACCCTAGACCAACTCCAATGTGCATACCGCCCTAACAGATCCACAGAGGATGCAAACTCTATTGCACTCCACTCTGCCATTTCCCACCTGGACAAAAGGAACACCTACAGTGGGGCAAGAAGTATTTAGTCAGCTAAGTTCTCCCACTTAAAAAGATGAGAGAGGCCTGTAATTTTCATAATAGGTACACTTCAACTATGACAGACAAAATGAGAAAAACAAATCCAGAAAATCACATTGTAGGATTTTTATGAATTTATTTGCAAATTATGGTGTAAAAGAAGTATTTGGTCAATAACAAAAGTTTATCTCAATACTTTGTTATATACCCTTTGTTGGCAATGACAGAGTTCAAACGTTTTCTGTAAGTATTCACAAGGTTTTCACACACTGTTGCTGGTATTTTGGCCCATTACTCCATGCAGATCTCCTCTAGAGCAGTGATGTTTTGGGGCTGTTGCTGGGCAACACGGACTTTCAACTCCCTCCAAAGATTTTCTATGTGGTTGAGATCTGGAGACTGGCTAGGCCACTCCAGGACCTTGAAATGTTTCTTACGAAGCCACTCCTTTGTTGCCCGAGCGGTGTGTTTGGGATCATTGTCATGCTGAAAGACCCAGCCATGTTTCATCTTCAATGCCCTTGCTGATGGAAGGAGGTTTTCACTCAAAATCTCATGATACATGGCCCCATTCATTCTTTCCTTTACACGGATCAGTCGTCCTGGTCTCTTTGCAGAAAAACAGCCCCAAAGCATGATGTTACCACCCCCATGCTTCACAGTAGGTATGGTGTTCTTTGGATTAGCATTCTTTGTCCTCCAAACACAACGATTTGAGTTTTTACCAAAAAGTTATATTTTGGTTTCATCTGACATTCTCCCAATCTTCTTCTGGATCATTCAAATTCTCTCTAGCAAACTTCAGACGGGCCTGGACATGTCCTGGCTAAAGCAGGGGGACACGTCTGGCACTGAAGGATTTGAGTCCCTGGCGGCGTAGTGTGTTACTGATGGTAGGCTTTGTTACTTTTGTCCCAGCTCTCTGCAGGTCATTCACTAGGTCCCCCCATGTGGTTCTGGGATTTTTGCTCACCGTTCTTGTTATTATTTTGACCCCTCGGGGTGAGATCTTGTGTTGAGCCCCAGATCAAGCGAGATTATCAGTGGTCTTGTATGTCTTCCATTTCCTAATAATTGCTCCCACATTTGATTTATTCATACCAAGCTGCTTACCTATTGCAGATTCAGTCTTCCCAACCTGGTGCAGGTCTACAATTTTGTTTCTGGTGTCCTTTGACAGCTCTTTGGTCTTGGCCATAGTGGAGTTTGGAGTGTGACCGTTTGAGGTTGTGGACAGGTGTCTTTTATACTGATAACAAGTTCAAACAGGTGCCATTAATACAGGTAACGAGTGAAGGACAGAGGATCCTCTTGAAGAAGTTACAGGTCTTTGAAAGCCAGAAATCTTGCTTGTTTGTAGGTGACCAAATACTTATTTTCCACTTTAATTTGCAAATAAATTCATAAAAAAAAACTACAATGTGATTTTCTGGATTTTTTCCCCTCATTTTGTCTGTCATAGTTGAAGTATACCTATGATTAAAATTACAGAGAACTTGCACAATTGGTGGCTGACTAAATACTTTTTTGTCCCACTGTATGTGAAAATGCTATTCATTGACTACAGCTTAGCATTCAACACCATAGTGCCCTCAAAGGTCACCACTAAGCTAAGGACCCTGGGACTAAACACCTCCCTCTGCAACTGGATCCTGGACATCCTGACTGGCCAGCCCCAGGTGGTAAGGGTAGGTAACAACACATCTTCCACTCTGATCCTCAACACAGGAAGCCCTCAGGGGTGCATGCTCAGTCTCCTCCTGTACTCCCTGTTCACTCATGACTGCACAGACAGGCACGACTCCAACACCAGCATTAAGTTTGCCAATGACACAACAGTGGTAGGCTTGATCACCGACAATGACGAGACAGCCTACAGGGAGGAGGTCAGAGACCTGGTAGTGTGGTGTCAGGACAACAACCTCTCCCTCAATGTGATCAAGACTAAGGAGGAAAAATTTCTGAGCTGGACCCAAGGAAAGAAACAAATATCCAAAAATATCCCTAAACTAGACTAGCCTACTTCCATACAGCTAACTAACTAACCAAAAATACAGTGGGTGGTCCGCCCAGTTCTAAACTAGTGTTCTTAGACAAAGTAGTCCTACGGGTAGTGTATGCCCATGGGCAACGTGGGGACAAAGTGATCTGGAGGTACTAAAACTAAACAAAAAAAACTAAATCCAGAGAAAGAGAGAGAGCGATATTGCGAGAGATTGAGACACAGAGAGATTGAAACACAAAAAGATTGAGCTCCAGAGGAAACAACTGAATGGGTTTTTAAATCAAAGGAAAGGGGATGTGATTGGGTAATGGAAACAGGAGGAGGTGTGTCTTCTGATTGGGGAGTGATGATTGCCACCTGTGAGGGGGGGAGAAGGAGAGAAAAGAAATACACACACAGGATCCACACACAGGACACCTGTATCCGTAACACACACCACGACAGTCGTGAAGAGGGCACAACACCTATTCCCCCTCAGGAGACTGAAAAGATATGGCAAGGGTCCTCAGATCCTCAAAAGGTTCTACAGCTGCACCATCGAGAGCATCCTGACTGGTTACATCACTGCCTGGTATGACAACTGCTCGGCCTCTGACCACAAGGCACTACAGAGGGTAGTGCATAAGGCCAAGTACATCACTGGGGCCAAGCTTCCTGCCATCCAGGACCTCTATACCAGGCCCTAAGAATTGTCAAAGATTCCCTCCAACTTAGTCATAGACTGTTCTCTCTGCTACCGCAGAACTTCTAATCAAATGGTTACCCAGACTATTTGCATTGCATTGCCCCCCTTTGACACTACTCTTACTCACTGTTATTATCTATGCATAGTCACTTTAATAACTCTAGCTACATGTACATATTACCTCAATTACTTCGACTAACCGGTGCCCCCCCGCACATTGACTCTGTACCAGTTCCCCCTGTATATAGCCTCGCTATTGTTATTTTACTACCGCTCTTTTATTTCTTATTATTTGTATTATTTATTTAAACTGCATTGTTGGTTAAAGGCCTGCAAATAAGCATTTCTCTGTAAGGTCTACCTGTTGTATTCGGCACATGTGACAAATAACATTTGATTTGATTTGTTACTGCTGAGCAATTTCAGTAGCACATTAGGCTATTTAGATAAGGTGGGTGCGTGGCTATCTTTAAGTTATGGTTTTGGGGGTTTGTTAGTAGTACGTTGTCTTATGCCATGACATGTCTGAGCTGTGCCACTCTGCAGCAGTCTATGTACTGTCTTCTCTCTGCACAACGTCTTCAGTTATAACTACGTAGGCCTTTATCTATGCCAATTTCAGTCAGGCAAAGGCTGCCTTTTCCAGAGGCCGTCCATATAATGTCTTTAAGGGTTCTTTTATCTGAACACACAATGTTCCTTCCCTTTAATTTTGCATGATCTTTTTCGTATCTCTTCAGTTCTGTTAGCATTTATGGACTCTCACATGTGGAACATTGTCGTTGTCACCAGAACTAACACTGCTTTGTCCTCTCTTTCATGTTATGCTGCCTGCATGCTGAGCAAGGGCAGCATCTGGCAAACCTCTGTTAAACATTGACGCTGGCAACTCCTCACAGCTCTGGTTCCTTCGTCAGCGCTGAGGGGCTAGCTTTGAGCTATTGGTGCCCAATTCTGAATCAGCGCTGCTACTGCTTCTCAGTTGATGCTGGCTTCAATCTGATCCTCTGCTTCTACTATGTTACAATTTATTTATTCTGATATTGTGACACTACCGGAGTTTTTTCAGTAGTGCTATGATCATGATTCTGTCAGCCCCGTGGTTCATTAGCTATGTTACATTGGTAGAATATCCTCATACACCAAGATTACATTTCTGCTTCAAAAGAGACATCTTCAGGCAATGACAAAGGTTACCTATCTCTGTCACTCTATACACAAATGGATTAATGTTAAGGAAAGGGTGTTTCGCTCGCAAAATGATTTTTATTAGAAGCAGTCTTATGACTTTCTATGGGTTTTACGATTGGGGAATACACTAAGTATTCCTTTATCTTTAATCATTGCATGATCTCACAATTTTTCAGATTTGAACTATGGACACTCACATGTTCACCGTGTTGGTTAAGCATTCCCAAACTGATAGAAAGGGTAAAGGTACACCAGGTGTCATATTTCTCAAACTAACACTCTTTTCTGTCCTCTCTTCCATGTTATACTACCTGCAATGGCGAACACTGACCATGCCGGGGATCCATTATTTATCACTGATTCTAGCAAACCAATGACGAGATACTGTTTTTTCATCACGGCTTCATCTCCTCTGCCACTGCAATCTCCTTAGATACAGTCTCCCTTTTCTTCATACTAGTCCCCTGTGGGAATCGAACCCACAACCCTGGCATTGCAAGCGCCATGCTCTACCAAATGTGATACACAGGTCTGTAGCTGGTCTATTTAAGCAGTAAGGCCCAAGGAGGTGTCGTGCCTAAAAACCACCCTTAGCCATGGACTATTAGCCATCTACCACACCTTCTTGGGCCTTATTGCTTAAATCGTCCAGCTACAAGACCGCCGATAGAGATGGCAACTTCGCTTCTAGTCCTTAGGAAACTGTGCGGTATTTGTTTTTTTAATGTATTATTTCTTACATTGTTAGCCCAGAAAATCTTAAGTGTTATTACATTCAGCCGGGAAGAACTATTGGATATCAGAGAGATGTCAACTTACCAGCAGTACCAGCACTACGACCAGGAATACGACTTTCCCAAAGCGGATCCTTCGTCTGCACCTTCCAGGGCATTTGAACTGATTCCAGAAGCAAACCCAAAACAACGCCGCCGGAGGAGAGGGTGAGGGAGCGGTCTTCTGTGAGGCTTCGTATGCATGCACACCACCCACCTCTTCCGAGTATATTACTCGCTAATGTCCAGTCCCTAGCTATCAAAGTCGACAAAATCAGGGCAAGAGATGCTTTCCAAAGAGGTATCCGGGATTGTAACATACTCTGTTTCACAGAAACATGGCTAGCTGGGGACATGCTGTCGGAGTCTGTACAACCAACGGGATTTTCAGTGCATTGCGGCGACAGGAATAAACAACTCTCTGGTAAGAAGAAGGGCGGGGGTGTATGTTTCATGATTAACTACTCATGGTGTAATTGTAACAACATACAAGAACTCAAGTTCTTTTGTTCACCTGATCTAGAATTCCTCACGATCAAATGTATTATCTCCCAAGAGAACTCTCCTCAGTTATTGTCACCCGGCAAGTGGATACCAAGACGGCCATCAAAGAACATCACTGGACTTTATGCAAACTGGAAACCATATATCCTGAGGCTGCATTTATTGTATCTGGGGATTTTATCAAAGCTAATTTGAGAACCAGGCTAGATAAATTCGATCAGCATATTGATTGCCGTACACGAGCCAGTAACAAGCTTGACCATTGCTACTCTATCTTCTGCGATGCATACAAGGCCCTCCCCCGCCCTCCTTTTAGCAAATCCGACCAGGATTCTATCTTGTTACTCCCCTCCTATAAGCAGAAACTAAAACAGGAAGCGTCCGTGCTTAGGTCTATCCAACGCTGGTCTGACCAATTGGATTCCACACTTCAGGATTGCTTTGATCACGTGGACTGGGATATGTTCCAGGTAGCCTCAGAGAATAACATTGACGTATACTTTGACTCAGTGAGTGAATTTATAAGGAAGTGTAGAGGATATGTTGTACCCACTGTGACTATTAATACCTTCCCTAACCAGAAACTGTGGATTGATGGCAACATTCGCGCAAAACTGAAAGCACGTACCCAAAAATGTTTTGGGGGGGGCAGACGAGGTGTGGGGCTAAGCCAGGTAGCAGACCTGAGCTCACTCCTCGTGCTTATTATAAGCAGCGCGTTACTGGTCAGGCACCGTGTTATGCGGTTAAGTGCACAGTGTCGCCAGTACATGCCCATAGCCCGGTGCGCTATAGGGCAGCCCCCCGAGAGTGTCATGCGAGTGCGGGCATCGAGCCAGGGCGTATGGTGCCTGCTCAGCGGGTCTGGTCGCCGGTACGCAGTTTTGGTCCAGGGTATCCTGCGCCGGCTCTGCGTGCTGTGTCTCCGGGGCGCTGGGAGGGTGCAGTGCGTCCTCTGCCTGCGCTCCGCTCGTGCCGGGCAAATTTGGGAGTGGAGCCTAAGGGAGAGGTGCGCGTAGTAAGCACTAGATCTCCCGTGCTTACCCACAGCCCGGTTCAACCTGTGCCTGCACTCTGGAGGGTCCGGGCTAGAGTGTTTGTCCAGCCTGGGAGAGTGGTGCCAAGGCTGCGCAACAGAGCTCCAGTGCTCCCCCACAGCCCAGTCCTTCAGGTGCCTCCTAACACCAAGCCTCCTGAGGGTCTCCCCAGCCTGGTGGTTCCGGTGGCAGCCCCACGCACCAGGCTGTCTCTTTGTATCCTCCCTGCAGGTGGTCCTGTCTGTCCGGCGCTGCTGCCGGAGTCTCCCGCCTGTCCGGCGCTGCTGCCGGAGTCAGAGGTGCCAGAGCCCCTCAGCCCAGAGTCGCCAGAGCCCCTCAGCCCAGAGGTGCCAGAGCCACCCCAGAGTCCACCCCTCTGTCCCGAGCTGCCCCTCTGTCCCGAGCTGCCCCTCTGTCCTGAGCTGCCCCTCTGTCCAGTGGGGTCATTGAGAAAGGTGGCCATGGTTATAAAGCCACGGAGGCAGACAATGGTGAAGTGGGGTCCGCGTCCCGCGCCAGAGCCGCCACCACGGACAGACGCCCACCCAGACCCTCCCCTATAGGTCAAGGTTTTGCGGCCGGAGTCCGCACCTTTGGGGGAGGGGGTACTGTCACGTTCTGACCTTTATTTCCTTTGTTTTGTATTTTAGTATGGTCAGGGCGTGAGTTGGTTGGGCAGTCTGTGTTTGTTTTTCTATGTTTTGGGGTATTTCTATGTTTCGGCCTAGTATGGTTCTCAATCAGAGGCAGGTGTCATTAGTTGTCTCTGATTGAGAATCATACTTAGGTAGCCTGGGTTTCACTGTGTGTTTGTGGGTGATTGTTCCGGTCTCTGTGTTTTGCACCAGATAGGGCTGTTTTTGGTTTTCCACGTTTATTGTTTTGTAGTGTTCGTGTTTATCTTTTTTTACTAAACATGAATCAATATAACCACGCTGCATTTTGGTCCGCCTCTACTTCACCACAGGAATACCGTTACATCCTCGGTGTACATATCACCGACAAACTGAAATGGTTCACACACACACAGCGTGGTGAAGAAGGCACAACAGCAACCTCTTCAACCTCAGGAGGCTGAAAGAATTGGGTTTGTCACCGAAAACCCTCACTAACTTTTACAGGTGCACAATTGAGAGCATCCTGTCGGGCTGTATCACCGACTGGTACGGCAACTGCACAGCCCACAACCACAGGGCTCTCCAGTGGGTGGTGTGGTCTGCACAACTCATCACCGGGGCCAAACTACCTGCCCTCCAGGACACCTGCAACACCCGATGTCACAGGAAGGCAAAAAAGATCATCAATATCAATAACCACCTGAGCCACTGCCTGTTCACCCTGCTTCCACCCAGAAGATGAGGTCAGTACAGGTGCATCAAAGCTGGGACAGAGAGATTGCAAAACAGCTTCTATCTCAAGGCCATTAGATTGTTAAACAGCCACCACTAACACAGAGAGGTGGCTGCCTACTTACAAACTTGATATCATTGGCCACTTTAATAAATGGAACACTAATCACTTTAATTATGTCACTTTAATTATGCCGTTCAAGAATGTTTACATATCTCGTATTACTCATCTCATATGTATATGCTTTATCCTTCACTATCTATTCTTTACTATCTATTGCATCTTAGCTGCTCTTTTACTGCTTATCCATATATTTTATACTTATATATTCTCATCCCATTCCTTTACCAGATTGTGTTTTTTAGGTTTTGTTGTGGAATTTGTTAGATATTAGGTTTTGTTGTGTAATTGCAAGATATTACCTGTTAGATACTGCTGCATTGTCGGATCTAGAAGCATAAGCATTCCGCTACACTCACAATAACATCTGCTAACCATGTGTATCTGAGCAATAACATTTGATTTGATATATCACAAATCCTCAAGGTGCCTTATTGCTGTTATAAACTGATTCCCAACGTAATTAGAGCAGTAAAAATACATGTTTTGTCATACCCATGGTATACGGTCTGATATACCACGTGCTGTCAGCCAATCAGCATTCAGTGCTCGAACCACCCAGTTTATAATGATATCTTAACACCGCTCTGGCGTAGCTAAACAGTTGTTTGGCGTAAGGTTCTGCTGTTTTGGGGGATTGGTATAGTTTACAGCGCTCCCTGCCTGTAGGCTATTTTATTTTGATGCTTTGCTTGGCCAGTGAGCTACCCTGAAGGAGCAAAGCCTACTGTATATTGCCAAGACTTGCATTATCCATTGCTTAATAAATGGTTTGACATATTTCAATGCTTTCTTTCTGTAATACAAATGTCTTAAACCCTATTTGGATGGGATTAGTTTTATGTCGGGATGTCGGGTAATGTAATTATGTGCACAAAACACCACCATCTGTAATTTTAGTCCTGTGCAAATCTGCCATGTCAGTACTTGTCACACAGAGGGAGGGTAATAATTCTAAACAGAATTCCCTGTTTTTTGCCAAACTCCAAGGTCCTCTGATAATGGGTATCCCATGTGAATCGCGTAAATCGCCATCCCTGTGTTTTGAGGGGTATTACAACATTTTAACAGGTGCAGTTTGGGTTAGAACATTGTGAACAAATGAATGCTTAAAACAAAGTGCTATGCACGTAGCCTACAGACAAATCATCTTTCGTCATATATTAACTTTCCCAGTGCGGATGATATTGTGCCTGTTAATTGATAAATTGCCAAATACGGCAGTTAATTGAATGTTTGCATTCAGTTCATGGTTCTTACTGATATTATTTTGACTTTCTCTGAACTGAAAGAAAATATTAGGCTATCCCAATTTGAAATATATTCACTCCTAGAACAGCCTTCCGTCATAACGGTACATTTTGAATGAAAAATTGAATAATAATTACAGGGGGCAGTTTGGTACAACAAATCCACTCTTAGTTGTCCACTGGAAAAACAGACATGCTTGGGTAATAATTACATAACCAACGTTCTGTAATACAAATCCTGTGTCAATAGCGCTTTATTCACAAGGCAAAGGAAGTGTGATCCAACACAAGCCCATATTAGGAGTTAGCTTGTGAAGTTAGTGCTGGTTGTATAAACTGAACTTTTGAAGAACTGTGATGCATATTGTAATGCTACAGTGGAGACATGCAATTAATGAAAATCAACTCTTATTGTGTATGACTCTGCTGCCTTGGTGAGTGGGTGTTGATCTATGCAATGTAATTGTGTTTGTGTGTGTGCTTATGTACTTTCATGTCTTTGAGAGATTGTGTTCCTTCTCATTTGAGACAAATTGTCCCCATCAATCACAGCACTGTATCTGGCGCCTCACAGAACCTACTGCTGTTTCTCTACTCCTTAGTTATGAATTCCAGTCTTTTAGATGTTCTCCATACTGATGGCATTGATATATTACTGTCTGTGTACTCTCTGAATCAGCTCGGCCTTGAGTCTGTGTGTGGTTGCAAGGTTTCTTTATTCTGTGAGTAGGTAGCGGTATTATTAGTAGTAGTGGTGGTAGTTGTCACGTGACCGGACTGTGACAAGTGGGGGCTCATCTGTAAGTTAAAGTTAATTATACTTTAGTATTTTAGTTTACTTTAACATTTTGTTATAGTTGGTTAAGGTTTTGTCTAGATTGTCTTTGTCTTATTATTGGTATGTTTGTTTACTTGTAATTTGGCTTATTTGATTATTGTTTTGTAGTTAACTTGGGTTAGTTTAGTTTGCCACATTTTTTTGTTTGAGGGGATGTTTGGTTGGGCCAATATTGTTGAAGAGAGAGTTGAGAGCCATGTGCTCTTTTGGTTTAGTTAGCTTGGTAGCTAAACTTGGTTAGCAATTCACTCTGGGTTTTTCTGGGTTTTGCTCAGGTGGGAGTCCTCTCATGTTCAGGCTTATCAGCGAGTGTCAATAGGAGGCTCTTGGTGTTTTTGTTTTAGCTGGCAGTGAATGTGGGTAGAGCATCCCCTTCCCTTTTCCCCTACATCGGCTCGGGAGCACCTCTGTGGTCATGGGGGCGCCAGTTACTGGTTGTCTTTTCCACTCCACTGGTTTTGTGTGAATAAAACCCCACCACATATGACTGCACGAAGAGCAGGGCCAGTTAGTTTGTTGTTTTTGGAGGATAGTGGGGTGTGGCTCCTGTCCTTGAACCCAGACTGACAGAGGTGAGTTGTGTGTGTTTTTTTTAGCATTTGTAATAGTTGTATTGGTTGAGTAAAATGTCTTCCATTCTGAGCAGTTTTGTTCAAGCTCCTTCAGAGGTAGCCTTAGAGTTGTGTACTAAGGAGCAGTTAATTGAAATTGCTGAACATTATCAGATTGAGATTGTTGATTAAAAAAAATAAAGAGACTGTTAAAACTAGATTAAAGCAGGGTCTTAGAGAAATGGGTGTTTTTGGGGTCAGTCTGCTGGTAGTGAGGGTGCAGGTTTTCAGTCTCGTCCTTCATTAACTTTTGAGCAGCAGAGGGAGCTGTTGCAAATGCAGTTGGAGATAGCATTTCTCAATCGCACTAACAGACCAGAAGGACTACCACAGTTTGATGTTTCACAGAATCTTTGTTTGTTGCCTAAATTTGATGAGTCAGATCAAGACACATACTTTGCTTTATTTGAGCGTATTGCGGAAGCTAGAGCTTGGTCAGATTTGGACATGACTATGTTGTTGCAATGTGTACTTACAGGTAAAGCATGTGAGGCTTTTGCAGCACTGAGTGTAGCTGACAGTAAAGTTTTTGCTAAAGTTAAATCAGCAGTTCTGACGGTCTACGAGCTTGTGCCAGAGGCATATCGTCAATGTTTTCGTTACAGAAAAAAGTTAGATTCACAAACCTATTCTGAGTTTGTTCGTGATTTAACTTCTGCATTTAATGGTTGGTGTACAGCTTCTGATGTTAGTACCTTTGAGGGTCTGTCTAATTTGATTGTGTTAGAACAGTTAAAAAATTCTGTGTCTGACCAGGTTGCTACATACATAAATGAATGTAAAGTTACGTCTCCAAGTGATGCAGCAATCCTTGCAGATGAGTACAGGCTAACACATAAGAGCTATTTTGAGTCAAACAGTGACATGTACCATAAAAATAACTTTACTCCTAGGAATAGTAGGTCACCTTTTTTTGGAGCTTCTTTCCAAAGACCTCAGCAGAAGTTTGGTCTGGAGGACTTAAAGCACCGGTTAATGCTAATAACTGTCGCTCCTGTTTAGTTGAAGGACATTGGAAGAAGGATTGTCCTCTGCTTAAATCAAAAAAGTCAGGTCAAGTTAAACCTGCTGTGATGGCAAGTCCTGTTACAGCCTCTGACCACCAGGGTGAGCTTTTTCAGTCACTCGTTGAGTTTGATTCTCAGTCTTCCCTCTGTGATTTTTCAGCCTTTATTTCAGATGGTGTCGTGTCCCTGGTAGATGGCAACCAAAATGTTTCAATCAAGATCTTAAGAGACACTGGAGCTTTAGATTATTTTATTCTGGAATCTGTTTTGCCGTTCTCTAAAGAGTCTGATACTGGCAGTTGTGTAATGGTATGTGGTATGGGTTTAGTTCCATTCTCTTGTCCTTTACATGAAGCCAGAAAGTCTTGAGTTGCCAGTCAAACTCCAGACAGAACAGTTGACTAGTTCTAGAGATTCATTGATGGCTGAGCAAAAGGCCGATACTAACTTGGCTGATCTGTTTGATAAAGTTGTTCCTGATTCAGTGGTGAGGAATTAGTGCTCAGTGTTATTTTCTTCTTGATGGGCTGTTGGTCAGGAAATGGGTTCCACGCTATGATCAGGGTCTAGGAGAACCAGTCTTTCAAATAGTTGTACCTACTACTTTGTGAAATAAAGTGTTGCAAACTTCACATGGTCATGAGGCAGGTCATATGGGTGTTCGTAAAATGTATGATCGCATACTTTGTTATTTTTTTCTGGACATGTTTAAAGCTGGATGTATCTCAGTTTATTAAAACTTGTGATACGTGTCAGTGCACAAGCAAGCCAAACCAGGTTGTAAAGCCAGCACCTTTGTATCCAATACCAGCCGTAGGGCAACCTTTTGAGCATCTTATTATCGATTGTGTTGGGCCTTTACCAAGGTCCAAGTCAGGTCATAGCTACTTATTAATTGTTATGTGTCAAGAAACCAGATATCCTGCAGCTTTTTCCTTGCGTACCATAACTTCAAAATCAGTAGTTAAAGCGTTAACTCAATTTATTTAAACATTAGGGATTCCAAAAATCATCCAGTCAGATCTGGGGTCTAACTTTACCTCCCATGTATTTGCTCAGGTTCTCAAACAGCTTAAAGTTAACAAGTCTACTGCGTTCCAGAGCCAGGGAGCTTTGGAACATTTTCATCAAACTTTAAAATCCTTGCTTCGTGCATACTGTACAGAACTGTCTGCAGATTGGGAGGAGGGGTGACCTTGGCTGTTACTAGCTGCTCGTGAAGTATTGCAGGAAAGCACAGGGTTTAGCCCTAATGATTTAGTGTTTGGTCATAAGGTGGGTGTTCCTTTAGCAGTGTTGCAGGATGGTTGTTTGCCTGAGGAACCACCTCTGAACCTTATTGACTATGTAAATGGTTTTAGGTTGAAGTTGTATAGGGCTGGTGAACTGGCGAAAGAAACTAAAATCTTCTCAACGGAAAATGAAACTGAAATATGACGGACAGGCTGAGCTGCGTGAGTTTAGTCCTGGTGATCGTGTGCTTTCTCTTCTGCCTCTTGTAAGTTTACCTTTTCAGGCAAAATACTGTGGTCCTTTCACTGTGTTGCGTAAAGTGTCAGATTTGAACTATCTTATTGAAAGCCCTGGTCATAGGAAGTCCTTTAAATTATGCCATGTGAACCTGTTAAAATGTTATCACTCCCGGGATCTAAGCAAAGTTGAAGGCACTCCAGCGGTGAGGTCAGCATTGACTGCTGCTCCAGTCATTGCATCTTGTGGCTTTAATTTGGTGGAGGGGGGAGAAAAGGAGGAAGTTAGGGTTTCGGATGAGGTCTTACAAGGTCGGTTGAAAAACTCCCAAACTTTGCAAAACCTTGGGGTTTTTGTAGATCATTTAGACTCTGAGAAACGTGATGAATTGGTAGCTCTTATTAGAAACTATCCTGTTTTGTTTTCTGACACTATCGCAAACCCACTTAATTGAGCATGATATAGACATCGGAGATGCTAAGCCTATCAAACAGAGATTTTATCGTGTATCTGAGGAGAAGATTGGAAACAATTGGAAACAGAGATGCAGTATATGTTGGACAATGGTATTGTGGAGCCATGTTGTTCAAATTGGGCTTCACCCTGTCTTTTGGTCAAAAAGTCTGATTCCACTTTCAGACCTTGCACTGATTATAGAAAAGTTAACAATGTTACTAAAGCAGACCTTTACCCTCTTCCTAGTATGGAGGATTGTATTGATCAAGTTGGGTCAGCAAAGTATGTTAGCTGATTTGATATTTTAAAGGGATATTGGCAAGTACCCCTTACCAAAAGAGCTTGTGAGATTGCTGCCTGTATAACTCCATCTGGTTTATTCTCTTATACAGTGATGCCTTTCGGCTCCAGGCACCTTCCAGAGGCTAATGAATCGTGTGGACTCAGGTCTGGAAGAGTATGCCGTGTATTTGGACGACGTGGTCATCTACTCAGACTCCTGGCAGGAGCATGTTTGGAGAGTGCAAGCCCTGTTCGAAAGACTGGTGTGGGCCAGGTTGACTATAAATTTGGCAAAATGTGAGTTTGCCAAAGCTACAGTCACATACCTAGGCACGGTTGTTGGTCAGGGTTTTGTCTGTCCCGTGGAAGCCAAGGTCCAGGCTGTGAAGCAGTTCCCACAGCCCTCCACAAAGAAAGAACTGATGCGCTTCCTGGGAATGGCGGGGTACTACCGTGCTTTCTGTAAACTTCTCGGTAGTAGTGTCCCCCCTGACCAATCTGTTGATGGCCAAGGCTGAATTTATCTGGTCCACCCAGTGTCAAGAGGCATTTGCTGCAGATAAGGCTCTTGTCTTTGGCACCTGTGTTGGCAGCACCACATTTTGGGAAACCTTTCAAATTGCAGGTAGACGCCAGACAAATCGGTGCTGGGGCTGTGCTTCTCCAGGAGAATGATAACAATGTTGAGTGTCCAGTCATTTCTTCTCCCGGAAATGTAATAAGTATCAGCAAAACTATTCTGTAATTGAAAAGGAGGCTTTAGGTCTCATGTGGGCTTTACAGTCTATGGTCTATGTTTAGGTCTATGTTGGTTCAGGTTTGACCCCTTTAACCTCTAGCGATGAGCAATCCCGTATCCGGGAGCGTAATCATAGCCTCAAGCGCATTACCATAACGCAACGTTTCCTATTCATGAAAATCGCAAATGAAATAAATATATTGAAACACAAGCTTAGCCTTTTGATCACAACACTGTCATCTCGATTTTCAAAATATGCTTTTCAACCAAAGCTACACAAGCATTTGTGTAAGAGTATTGATAGCCTAACATAGCATTAAGCCTAGCATTCAGCAGGCAACATTTTCACAAAAACAAGAAAAGCATTCAAATAAAATAATTGACAATTTACAAAAAAAGGTATTATCATGTGGGCTCCCTCTCTGGCCTCTAGGTCACCAGGCTGCTCATTATGGCACACACCTGTCACAATCATTACGCGCATCAGCGCATTATGACACTCACCTGGACTCCATCTCCTCCTTGATTACCTGCCCTATATATGTCACTCCCTTTGGTTCCTTCCCCAGGTGTCATTGTTTCTGTTTCATGTCTGTGCGTTGTTCGTGTTCCTTGGTTTGTATTATTTTTTGTTTATTGATTAAATCATGCACTCCCTGAACTTGCTTCCCGATTCTCAGCTCACTTTACAGAATGATACCTCATCAAAGGGAAGCATCAGGAAGTGTTTTTTGTTTGTTTTTGAGATGTTGTCCGGGTGGCAGAACCGGGGCTACCTGGGAGGCCTCAGCCAGTTTGTCGGATTCCCATGCCTCGGCGGGTCCGACGGGTTCCCCTGCCTCAGCTGGCTCGACAGGCTGCAATGCCTCAGTGGGTTCGATAGGCTCCCGTGCCTCAGCTGGGTGAACAGGTTCCTGTGACTCGACCGAGCCAACCGGGGAGGCTCTCACATCTCAGCCGGTTTGTCAGGTTTCTGCGCCTCAGCGGAGGCGACCGGTCCGCTCCTGATCCCCTGGGTCATCACTGTGGCTGGAGCCGAACGCGCTGGGGAGGGGGTACTGCCACGTATGCTCTCTCTCTGGCGCTCTACGTTGCCATGCTCCCACGCCTCAGTTGGATCGACAGGTTCCCGCGCCTTAGCAGAGGTGACCGGTCCGCTCCTGATCCCTGGGATCATCGCTGTGGTTGCCATTCTGCGGCTGGAGCAGGACGCACCGGAGAGGGGGTACTGCCACGTATGCTCTCTCTCTGGCGCTCTACGTTGCCATGCTCCCCTGCCTCAGTTGGATCGACAGGTTTCCGCGCCTTAGCAGAGGTGACCGGTCCGCTCCTGATCCCCAGGATCATCACTGTGGCTGGAGCCGAACGCGCTGGGGAGGGGTTACCGCCACGTATGCTCTCTCTCTGGCGCTCTACGTTGCCATGCTCCCACGCCTCAGTTGGATCGACAGGTTCCCGCGCCTTAGCAGAGGTGACCGGTCCGCTCCTGATCCCCCGGATCATCACTGTGGCTGGAGCCGAACGCGCTGGGGAGGGGTTACCGCCACGTATGCTCTCTCTCTGGCGCTCTACGTTGCCATGCTCCCACGCCTCAGTTGGATCGACAGGTTCCCGCGCCTTAGCAGAGGTGACCGGTCCGCTCCTGATCCCCCGGATCATCACTGTGGCTGGAGCCGAACGCGCTGGGGAGGGGGTACTGCCACGCATGCTCTCTCTCTGGCGCTCTACATTGCCATGCTCCCACGCCTCAGTTGGATCGACAGGTTCCCGCGCCTTAGCAGAGGTGAACGGTCCGTTCCTGATCCCCGGGATCATCCCTGTGGTTGCCTTCCTGCGGCTGGAGCAGGACGCACCGGGGAGGGGGTACTGTCACGTGTGCTCCCTCTCCGGCCTCTAGGTCACCAGGCTGAACGGGGGAAAGGGAGGGCTGCCCTTGAATGAGAATAGGCTGTCTTAAGTCTATTTTCCTATGACCGTATGGGTGCAATTTTGTTCTTTATGGAGTTGTTAAGGTTAGTGATTCGATGTATTTATTTTTAACCAGTAGTAGTGTTTATTTTTTACACAACTCACATTGTGAGTCATGTGTCAAGATGGGGGAATTAACAGTCCTCTGAGGTTTTTGGATGGAAGTTTACACACCACAAGGGATATGTAGGAGTGTATCGAGTGATATAGGTACCAGGTGATATAGGTACCAGGTTGATTTGAGGTCTATACACTGCTAAATGTATAGCAATTTAGATTAAGAGTGCATTAAGGTACTGATCTGTAATTATAATCGTGATAAGAACATTTATACTAGAATTATAGGATACCTATACTGTATGTTAATGTACATTCTACCAATGTTGATGTGTGTTATGTTGAGGGTTTTAACTTTGAGTGATAGGACCAATGTGAATCACTAAGAATTGTCATTCAAGTTTTTGGTTGGATAATTAATTGGGTTTTGATTATGATTTGTAAACTGACTGATTGATTTGCGTAATTCGTTAGTATGTTAATAACTATATGAGTGAAGAAATGAATGTATTATGGATTGTTTTAATTGTTGTTATACTAATTGTGACATGGGTAGAGAAGTTGTGTGAACTAAAGTTGTTGACACTATTCTCAGCATGCCCTGGTGAATCGAGAGGGTGAACTCTGATTCTGAGAGTGACACTGGTCCTAATCTATTTGACCTATACCCAGGACCAAATTACATTTTTAATGATAATACTCAGGAACTATAGCAGGTTTATGCTAATAGGCATTGCTTTATAAATAGTGGAATCACAATGTTTGTCCTGTGAATCAATACTTGGATTTCTCCAGCAATATATGATGATTTTAGTTTCTACAGATGGTGTTATTGGGATGGAAATAATTATTTCCACTATACTGACGAATGGGAGTGTGCTCCGTATCAAAATAATGATTTATTTTCTTACTGATGAAAAAATGTACTCCGACTTAGATTGCTGAGATTTTTTTAAACAATATTTTAATATGTATATAATTTCCAATTAAGGATATTTTAAGTTTAACCTCTTTTGGGTAGGGGGCAGTATTTTCACGTCTGGATGAAAAGCGTGCCCAAAGTAAACTGCCTGTTACTCAGGCCCAGAAGCTAGGATATGCATATAATTGGTAGATTTTGTTAGAAAATACAACATTTCTAAAACTGTTAAAATAATGTCTGTGAGGATAACAGAACTGATATGACAGGCTAAACCCCGAGGACAAACCATAACCCCCCAAAAAAAAAATCGTCCTACCTCTATTTTCAATGGCCGTCACTTTTATTATAAGGCGAAGTCCTCCCAGATTGCAATTTCGAGGGCTTCCACTAGATGTCAACAGATTTTAGAAAGAGTTTCAGGCTGGTTTATGGAAAAATGAGCCAGGAAAAAGTTTATTAGTAACATTTGGGATTCATTTTGTATGCATTTTGTTGGAGGGAAACTGGGTGGATTATTGACAGAAGCGCGCCAGCTAAACTGAGTTTTATGGATATAAAGAAGGACATTATCAAACAAAAGGACCATTTGTGATATAACTGGGACTTTTTGGAGTGCCAACAGAAGATCATCAAAGGTAAGTCATTTTTTATATCGCTATTTCTGACTTTTGTGTCGCACCTGCCTGGTTGAAATATGTTTTTCATGATTTTGTATACGGGCGCTGTCCTCACGGTGTGCTTTCGCTGTAAAGTATTTTTGAAATATGACACAGTGACTGGATTAACAAGAAGTTTTAAGCTTTATTTTGATGTATTACACTTGTGATTTTAATATTGTGATTCTGTAGTTTGAATTTAGCACTTTCACCAGATGTTGCCCATAAGAAGTTAAACTCAATGAACCAACGGATAGTAATTTCCAATGGTAATATACTAGTGCAAGGATGTTTCTTTCCCCCTATATGTTTGAGTTAGAAGTTTAATATGTTTTTTATTTGTAATTATCTTTTAAATTGAGACTAAGTCTCAAAATGGGGGCATGTTGTAAAATTACAACATTATGTTAACACATTACTTTTATATTAGAATGTATCCCTATATTAGTCACACCTACCTTTGTGCTTGTCTCCACCCCCCTCCAGGTGTCGCCCATCTTCCCCATTATCCCCTGTGTATTTATACCTGTGTTCTCTGTTTGTCTCTTGCCAGTTTGTTTTGTTTGTGAAATATACCAATGTTTGTTTCCCTGCGCCTGCCTGTTTCTTGCTCCTGTTTTCTAGTCCTTCCCAGTTTTGACCGCTCCGCCTGCCCTGACCTTGAGCCTACCAGCCATTCTGTACCTTGCCCTACCTAACTGGATTATTAACCCCTGCCTGTCATTCTGGACCCTTTGCACCCTCTCTGGATTATTGACCCCTGCCTGCCTTTGACCTGTAATTTGCCTGCCCCTATATTAGAAATAAACTTGTTTCTTCGACAGTGTCTGCATCTGGGTCATACCTGAAACGTCGAATTACTACATTCCCACTGTCTGTTATATGTAATAGGCAACAGAATAGTGTTCTTAGAACTCTGTGTCTGTGTGAATTGAGAGGAGCCGCTGAGATTTGAATTCTGACTGTAGATTTACGATCGCTTAGTGATAAGACAACATTCCATTCCATGTTTAGTGTATTTGTGCCTGTCTGTCGGTGCCAGGAAGACCCAATCTCCTTTTCCTCTCCCATATGGATGATGAACACTGAACTTTACTCATTTGAGGGAATGACCTAGTGTCTGTTACATTAGTAACATTTCTGTATAAACAAGCAGTAAATGACCTAGAAACCTGTTGCGATGTAATCCACATGTCTATTGCATGAGAGCACAATGTACCTTTCCCTCATCTGTGATTCGTCATGAACATCCATGAGGATGGACGTTGCTATAAAATGCTGTGGCTTAGTCCCGCTGGTTGAGTTCTCAGTGATCACCTCCAGGTTGGTTACTGACCAACTCCATTACTGCACTAATTAAATAATAAAGTTCTAAAAGTCTATCGTTTTGATGATAATAATTCCACCACAGAAAAAGGATCGCTACAGTAGGCCCATTATTTATGCACTGTACGTCCATAGCTTTCACCATTGTGGAATAACTTTACAATTAATGAAAGACAGTGTTTCAGATCATGGCTTTATTTCTTATCCTGACTCCAACGTGGCCCTGTGGCTGTGATGTTATAGCCTGGGCTTGGCAAGCTGCACACTCAGTCCCTACCTATACAAGTACAGTGCCTTTAAAGTATTCAGACCCCATGACTTTTACACATTTTGTTATGTTATTTAAAATTGATTCAATTGTTTTTTTTCCCCCTCATCAATCTCCACACAATACCCCCTAATGACAAATCAAAAACTGTTTTTTAGAAATGTTTGCTAATTTCATATTTACATAAGATTTCAGACCCTTTACTTCAGGCCTGGGCAATTCCAGTCCTCAAGGCCATGATTGGTGTCACACTTTTCCCCCATGCCTAGCAAACACAGCTTATTTAATCTAATTGCATTTTTAACTGAAGATCATGTTTAGTTTATTATTGGAGACAGGTGTGTTAGCTGGGGCTGGGGCAACGGACTGGAGATGCCCAGGCCTGCTCTACTCAGTACTTTGTTGAAACACATTTTAACAGCGATTACAGCCTTGAGTCTTCTTGGGTATGACACTACAAGCTTGGCACACCTGATTTGGGGAGTTTCTTCCATTCTTCTCTGCAGATCCTCTAAAGCTCTGTCAGATTGGAAGGGGAGCGCTGCTGCACAGCTATTTTCAGATCTCTCCAGAGATGTTCAATCAGGTTCAAGTCCAGGCTCTGGCTGGGCCACTCAAGGCCATGCAGAGACTTGTCCCGAACCACTCCTGTGTTGTCTTCGCTGTGTGCTTAGGGTCATTGTCCTGTTGGAAGGTGAACCTTAGCCCCAGTCTGAGGTCATGAGCACTCTGGAGCAGGTTTTCATCAAGGAACTCTCCGTTCAACTTTCCCTTGATCCTGAGTAGTCTCCCAGTCCCTGCCGCTGAAAAACATCCCCACATCATGATACTGCCACCACCATGTTTCACTGTGCCAGGTCTGTGGTCTGTGAGTCTTTGGATGCCTTTTGGAAAACTCCAAGCAGGCTGTCATGTGCCTTTTTTACTGAGGAGCTTCCGTCTTTCCACTACCATAAAGGCCTGAATGAAGGAGTGTTGCAGAGATTATTGTCCTTCTGGAAGGTTCTCCCATCGCCAGAGAAGAACTGTGGAGATCTGTCAGTGACCATCGGGTTCAATTTAAGAATGATGGAGGCAACTATGTTCTTGGGGACCTTCAATGCTGCAGACATTTTTTGGTATCATTCCCCAGATCTGCGCCTCGACACAATCCTGTCTCGGAGCTCTACGGGCAATTCCTTTGCCCTTGTGGCTTGGTTTTTGCTCTGACATGCACTGTCAACTGTGGGACTTGCTATAGACAGGTGTGTTCCTTTCCAAATCATGTCCAATCAATTGAATTTACCACAGGTGGACTCCAATCAAGTTGTAGAAACATCTCAATGATGATCAATGGAAACAGGATGCAGCTGAGCTCAACTTCAGGTCTCATAGCAACGGGTCTGAATACTTATGTAAATAAAGTATTTCAGTTTTTTCTTTTTAATACAATTGCAAACAACTTAAAACCTGTTTTCCTTTTGTCATTATGGGGTATTGTGTGTAGATTGCTGAGGAAATCCATTTTAGAATAAGACTAACGTAACAAAATGTGGAAAAAGTCAAGGGGTGTCAATACTTTCCGAAGGCACTCTGTGTTTTTATTTGAGTTACACGTGCCAGTGTTTTTTCAATGTGTCTTACAGTATGTGTCATACTGCGTACGTATAACAAATCACAAAGTTGTAAACATTGCATTAAAAATAAAACCAAGATACTAACCAGGTGGGAACATGAGACTAGGTGGGAACAAGATACATGAATACTCACATCTTGGAAGGAGTTTACTTCCAAGAGAATCTTAGATTTCAATACTGCAGCACAGTCTGCCCGAAAGTCATTAAGAAATCAGATGTTTCTTCCCCACCTTCTTCACAATCAAATGCATATGTATTGTTGGCATTTGTTTCATAGTGAGGTGTGATATGACAACTCTTTAGAATATTTCCTGTTTTAAATCATTTGTAATAATTTCCACCCCATCTTTGATGAAAACGGTAAAGGGCTCATTAAATGGCTTTTTAGCTTGCCTCGTCGCGGCGCAAGGATAGTGGCCCTGCTAAATTACCATAGTATAAAAACCTGGTCATTTCCCACTTCTAATTCCTATTCAGCATTTCAACTCTGCCGATTATCAGGCAATTTCATCTCAGGGCTACACAGATACCGGAGCAATACTGGGCTGTGTGTGTGTGTGTGTGTGCGTGCGCGTGCGCGTGCGCGGGGTGCTCAGTATATCACATTAGACAGGGTTGGAAGGTCAATTGAGTGTGATGTAGTGGTATATCTGCCTGAGTCAAGGGGAGATATCAAATCACATTTTATTGGTCACATACACATGATGAACAGAGGTTATTGCGGCTGTAGCGAAATGCTTGTGCCTCTAGCGCCGACAGTGCAGTAATATCTAACAAGTAATATCTAACAAATTACACAATATATACCCAATACACACAAATCTAAGTAGGAATGAAATAAGACTATATACATACGGACGAGTGATGTCAGAGTGTAACGGACTAAGATACAGTAGAAAGGTACAGAAAAAAAGTAATGCAAGATATGTAAGCATTATTAAGTGAATGAGATGCCGTACAATAGTATAGAATACAGTATATACATATTAGATGAGTAATGCAAGATATACTTTGCCCCTGGTAATGCGTTGGGCAGACCGCACCACCCTCTGGAGAGCCTTGCGGTTGAAGGTGGTGATACAGCCCGGAAGGATGCTCTCAATTGTGCATCTGTAAAATTTGTTAGGGTTCTTCAACCCTCCTGAGTTTGAAGAGGCTCTGTTGTGCCTTCTTCACCATACTGTCTGTGGGGGTGGTCCATTTCAGTTTTTCAATGATGTGTACGCCAAGAAACATGAAGCTTCCCACCTTCTCCACTGTGTCCCATCGATGTAGATAGGGGGGTGCACCCTCTGCTGTTTCCTGAAGTTCATTATCATCTCCTTTGTTTTGTTGACGTTGAATGAGAGGATGTATTCAAGGCACCACACTCCCAGAGCTCTCACCACCTCCCTGTAGGCTGTCTTGTGATCGTTGGTAAATAAGCCTACTACTGTTGTGTCAGCTGAAAACTTGATGATTAGAGGCGTGCTTGGCCACACAGTCATGGGTAAACAGGGAGTACCGGAGGGGGCTGAGCATGCACCCTTGTGGAGCCCCAGAGTTGAGGATCAGCAGAGTGGAGGTGATGTTTCCTACATTCACCACCTGGGGTCGGCCTAGGAACCAGTTGCACAGGGCTGACCCAGAGCCTCGAGCTTAATGATGAGACTGGAGGGTACTATTGTGTTGAATGCTGAGCTATAGTCAATAAACAGCATTCTTACATACAGTTGAAGTCGGAAGTTTACATACACTTTAGCCAAATGCATTTAAACTCAGTTTTCACAATTCCTGACATTTAATCCGATTAAAAATTCCCTGTCTTAGGTCAGTTAGGATCACCACCTTATTTTAAGAATGTGAAATGTCAGAATAATAGTAGAGAGAATTATTTCAGCTTTTATTTTTTTCATCACATTCCAAGCGGGTCAGAAGAACAATTAGTATTTGGTAGCATTGCCTTTAAATTGCTTAACTTGGGTCAAACGTTTCAGGTAGCCTTACACAGCTTCCCACAATAAGTTGGTTGAATTTTGGCCCATTCCTCCTGACAGAGCTGGTGTAACGGAGTCAGGTTTGTAGGCCTCCTTGCCCGCACAAGCTTTTTCAGTTCTGGCCACATATTGTCTATGGGATTGAGGTCAGGGCTTTGTGATGGCCACGCCAATATCTTGACTTTTTTTATCCTTAAGACATTTTGCCACAACTTTGGAAGTATGCTTGGGGTCATTGTCCATTTGGAAGACCCATTTGCGACCAAGCTTTAACTTCCTGACTGATTTCTTGAGATGTGATTTCAATGTATCCACGGAATTTTCCTGCTTCATGATGCCATCTATTTTGTGAAGCGCACTGGTCCCTTCTGCAGCAAAGCACCCCCACAACATGATGCTGCCACCCCCGTGCTTCACAGATGGGATGGTGTTGTTTGGCTTGCAAGCCTCCCTCTTTTTCCTCCAAACATAACGATGGTCATTATGGCCAAACAGTTCTATTTTTGTTTCATCAGACCAGAGGAGATTTCTCCAAAAAGTATGATCTTTGTCCCCATGTGCAGATGCAAACCATAGTCTGGCTTTTTTATGGTTGTTTTGGAACAGTAGCTTCTTCCTTGCTGAGCGGCCTTTCAGGTTATGTCGATATAGGACTTGTTTTACTGTGGATATAGATACTTTTGTACCTGTTTCCTCCAGCATCTTCACAAGGTCATTTGCTGTTGTTCTGGGATTGATTTGCACTTCTTGCACCAAAGTGTGTTCATCTCTAGGAGACAGAACGCGTCTCCTTCCTGAGAGGTATGACATCTGCGTGGTCCCATGGTGTTTATATTTGTGTACTATTCTTTGTACAGATGGTGGTACGTGGTACCTTCAGGCATTTGCAAATTGCTCCCAAGGATGAACCAGACTTGTGGAGGTCTACAATTTTTTGGCTGAGGTCTTGGCTGATTTCTTTAGATTTCCCATGATCTTAAGCAAATAGGCACTGAGTTTGAAGATAGGCCTTGTAATACATCCACAGGCACACCTCCAATTGACTCAATTGATGTCTATTAGTGGAAGTTTCTAAAGCCATGACATAATTTTCTGGAATTTTCCAAGCTGTTTAGAGGCACAGTCAACTTAGTGTATGTAATCTTCTGACCCACTGGAATTGTGATACAGTGAACTATAAGTGAAATAATATGTCTGTAAACAATTGTTGGAAAAAAGACTTGTGTCATGCACAAAGTAGATGTCCTCACTGACTTGCCAAAACTATAGTTTGTTAACAAGACATTTCTGGAGTGCTTGAAAAACCAGTTAATGACTCCAACCTAGGTGTATGTCAACTTCCGACTTTAACTGTAGGTATTCCTCTTGTCCAGATGGGATAGGGAAGTGTGCAGAATGGAGATTGCATCGTCTGTGGATCTATTGGGGCGGTAAGCAAATTGAAGTGTCTAGGGTGGAAGGTAAGGTAGAGGTGATATGATCCTTGATTAGTCTCTCAAAGCACTTTATGATGACAGAAGTGAGTTCTATGGAGCGATAGTCATTAAGTTCAGTTACCAGTGTACAGGAACAATAGTGGTCATCTTGAAGCTTGTGGGGACAGCAGAATGTGATAGGGAGAGATTTAATAAAGCTTTGAGGATGCGGCTAGGGATGCCGTCTGGACCAGCAGCCTTGCGAGGGTTAACACATTTAAATGTTTTCCTCACATCGACTACGGAGAAGCAGAGCCCACAGTCCTTGGTAGCAGGCCGCGTCGGAGGCACTGTGTTATCCTCAAAGCATGCCAACAATGTGTTTTGCCTGTCCGGAAGCAACACGACGGTCTTGCGACGTGGCTGGTTTTCCTTTTGTCGTCTGGTTAGGGTAGGTTTTAATAGTCACGGTGGGTACTACATCTCCTAACAGCTTTGCCGCCCTGGATCCAGAGGTTCCGGCACCTTCGTCCTTGGTGGCTTCCCAATTATTATTTATTTTATTTTATTTAACCTTTACTTAACTAGGCAAATCAGTTAAGAACAAATTCTCATTTACAATGACGGCCTACCAAAAGGCAAAATACCTCCTGCAGGGCAGAGGGCTGGGATTAAACATTTAAAATAATATATATATATAAATATAGGACAAAACACATCACGACACTAGAGACAACACAACATAAAGACAGACCTAAAACAACAACATAGCAATGCAGCAACACATGACAACACAGCAGGGTAGCAACACAGCATGACAACAACATGGTAGCAACACAACATGGTAGCAGCACAAAACATGGTACAAACATTATTAGGTACAGACAACAGCACAAAGGGCAAGAAGGTAGAGACAACAATGTATCACGCAAAGCAGCCACAACGGTCAGTAAGAGTGTCCATGATTGAGTCTTTGAATGAAGAGATGGAGATAAAACTGTCCAGTTTGAGTGTTTGTTGCAGCTCGTTCCAGTCGCTAGATGCAGCGACCTGAAAAGACGAGCGACCCAGGGATGTGTGTGCTTTGGGGCCCTTTAAAAGAATGTGACTGGCAGAATGGGTGTTGTATGTGGAGAATGAGGGCTGCAGTAGATATCTCAGATAGGGGGAGTGAGGCCTAAGAGGGTTTTATAAATAAGCATCAATCAGTGGGTCTTGCGATGGGTATACAGAGAGAACCAGTTTACAGAGGAATATAGAGTGCAGTGATGTGTCCTATAAGGAGTATTGGTGGCAAATCTGATGGCTGAAGGGTAAAGACCATCTAGCCACTCAAGAGCACCCTTACCTGCTGATCCAGAAATTATGTCTACGTATTCTAGCATGGGTAGGATGGTCATCTGAATCAGGGTTAGTTTGGCAGCTGGGGTGAAAGAGGAGCGATTACGATAGAGGAAACCAAGTCTAGATGTAACTTTAGCCTGCAGCTTTGATATGTGCTGAGAGAAGGACAGTGTACTGTCTAGCCATACTTCCAAGTACTTGTATGAGGTGACTACCTCAAGCTCTAAACCTTCAGAGGTAGTAATCACACCTGTGGGGAGAGGGACATTCTTCTTACCAAACCACATGACCTTTGTTTTGGAGGTGTTCAAAACAAGGTTACGGGTAGAGAAAGCTTTGTTGTAGAGCATTTAACACAAAATCCGGGAAGGGTCTAGCTGAGTATAAGACAGTATGTATCATCTGCAAATAAATGGATGAGAGAGCTTCCTACTGCCTGAGCTATGTTGTTGATTTAAATTGAGAAGAGTTTGGGGCCTAGGATTGAGCCTTGGGATACTCCCTTGGTGATAGTTCAGATCCTCGAAGCTCCCAGCCTCACCAGAATGTGAGGCTGCCTGAGAGACCGGCCCATTCAATATCACCAGCTGTCATCATAGGCAACTCTATGGTGAGAAACATCTCAGTCCCCAAGGCAAAAACCCTGTGCTACCCAGGAGTTCGAGTACAGGACATAACAAGGCTGTTCTGACTGTTCTACCACAGATGCCGGGAGCTGACACTGTTGTAGTCCATGTGTGGTCAAATGACATCAGGAGGGCTAGGTCGGAACATTTGAAAATTGTTTTTAAAGAACTGATTTTAGCATTAAAAGACTCAAAAAAATTGCCAATAGTTTCAGGTCCAGTACCATCATTGGGCCACGGGTGTGAAAGAATCTGTAGACTGCTGGCATTACACATCTGGCTAAAAGACTACTGTAGCTCTACTGGAGTCACTTTTATTGATAACTTTGACACCTTTTGGAAACAGAAGACACTCTAGAGAAGACACTCTATAGGAATACAGAGTCCATCCAAATCATCTTGGCTCCTGTCCACGCATTTCAAGGCTGTGTTAAAACAAGGACTGGTAAATGATCCAAGACCAGCTCAGTTAATCCCTACCATTGTGACAATAAGTCGTCATAATGCTGTATCACATGTACATGATCTTAGGTGCATTGGCAAACACAATGTAAGTAATTTAATTTATGTCCCCTAATTGCACCGAATACATATGTTTATCCTACAGCTATTTTTAGCAGAAATCAAGAGCCTATAAACCAGAGTTACACTGTTAGCACTGAGGCGGTGTGCAATAGTAGGAAGACCACTTTATGCAGCTTACCCTGCACCAGAGGTGGGACCAATTCATTGTTTTACAAGTCACAAGTAAGTCTCAAGTCTTAGCACTAAAGTCCCAAGTCAAGTCCCATGTCAAGAGAGCAAGTCCGAGTCAAGTCTCCAGTCAAGACCGTCAAGTATCAAGTCAAGTCTCAAGTGTGTGTGTGGTTACAGTAGACTAACATATGTCAGTGGCTTTAGGAACTGCAGTAACATCAGGCAGGATTTAGGCTATCAATTGCCTAGCCATTTGTAGCTCAATCTTGGGTGCAATGATCACATTCCCGCACTGATTGACTGTGTGGAGGCTCATTGCTTTTAATGTTACGTTGCCTACATGCTACACTAGTAAAGTTCTAAATTATATATATTCGCCACGACTTACCATTCTTTGTGCAGCTTCAAATGTCCAACAAAGTTGTTGTGCCTCCGTCTGTAATTTTCTTCCCACATGTTTTGCAAGTTGCAATCCATTTTTTCTTGATACAGCATCGTCTTTATATCAGAAAAGAATCATTTTGGGTATCATCTTTCCAAGGGCTCCATCTGAATTCACTCGCTGATGTTCCTCTGCACTGCCACGCACAACTTTTTCTCAGCTGGCACAATTTGATTGGCTGCTGTCCGACTCAAACTGTAATCCGTTAAATGAAGAGTTGATGCGCTGCACATTTTTTTTAATAGCATCATTTTTTATACTTGGGCTTCGGGAGTCAGGACGGGAGTCAGGTATCAAGTCAGGTCGAGTCAAAAGGCTCAAGTCCAAGTCAAGTCACGAGTCACTAGTGTTAAAGTCAAAGTCGAGTTCCAAGTCATCATATTTATGCCTCGAGTCTGACTCGAGTCCAAGTTATGTGACTCGAGTCCACACCTCTTCCCTGTACTATCAGCTCCAATGTAAATAACAGGCGTTAGTCTACCTCTAATAAGCTTCCCAGTAAAGCATTAAAAACAATCAAGCAACCCAGAAAAGTGCTACAAATAGCCCATATTAACATATGTAGCCTAAAAGACAAGGTCCTTGAAGTCAGTAAGTTGCTGGTAACGGATAACATTCATATTCTGACTAACTCTGAAACTTTCTTAGATAATACCTTTGATACAGTGGTAGCAATACATTGTTATAACATCTACCGAAAAGACAGAAATGCCAACGAAGGCGGTGTTGCGGTCTATATTCAGAACCACATTCCTGTAAAGCTTAGAGACGGTCTAATGTTAGATACTGTTGAAGTAATATGGCTACAGGTTCATCTGCCTCACCTAAAGCCCATTCTTGTGGGAAGCTGCTATAGACCTCCAAGTGCTAACAGTCAGTATCTGGATAATATGTGTGAAATGCTTGATAATGTATGTGATATCAACAGAGAAGTATATTTTCTGGGTGATTTTAAATATTTACTGGCTTTCCTCAGCTGCCCACTCAGGACAAGAATTCAAACTGTAACCAGTGCCTTCAAGCTGGATCAGGTTGTCAGTCAATCTACCAGGGTAGTTACAAACAGCACAGGAATTAAATCATCAACATGTATTGATCACATCTGTACTAATGCTGCAGATATTTGCATTTCAGCGGTATCCAAATCCATAGGATGTAGTGATCACAATATAATAGCCATATCTAGGAAAACAAAAGTTCCAAAGGCTGGGCCTAATATAGTGTAGAGGTCATACAAGAAGTTTTGTAGTGATTCATATGTTGATGATGTAAAGAATATTTGTTGGTCTGTGGTGTGTAATGAGGAGCAACCAGATGCTGCACTTGACGCATTTATGGAACTACTTATTCCAGTTACATTAGCATGCACCCATGAAGAAAATGACTGTAAAATGTGTTAACCTGTTAGTCCTATAGGGGCAGTATTTCATTTTTGGATAAAAAGACGTGCCCGTTTTAAGCGCAATATTTTGTCACGAAAAGATGCTCGACTATGCTTGGAATTGATAGTTTTGGAAAAAAGACACTCTTACGTTTCCAGAACTGCAAAGATTTTCACTGTGAGTGCCCTAGAACAAATGCTTCAGGCAAAAACAAGATGTTTGACCGACCAGGATTTCTGAGGCTACGTTTTCCATGATCGCCTTATATGGCTGTGAATGCGACAGGAATGAACGGACACTTTCTCTTGTTTCCCCAAGGTGTCTGCAGCATTGTGACGTATTTGTAGGCATATCATTGGAAGATTGACCATAAGAGACTACAATTGCCAAGTGTCCCGCACGGTGTCTGCGTGGAAATTGGTGCGCAAAAGTCAGCTACCAGTATTTTTCCATCCGAATCAGAGAAGAATGCAGGCTTCCAGGGACGGCATTTCAATGAAGAGATATACGACAAAACACCTTGAGGATTGATTCAAACAACGTTTTCCATTTTTCAGTCGATATTATGGAGTTAATTTGGAAAAAAGTTTGACGTGTAGGTGACTGAATTTTCGGTTAGTTTCGGTAGCCAAATGCATAGTAACAAAACGGAACGTTGTGTCCTACACAAGAATCTTTCAGGAAAAACTGGACATCTGCTATGTAACTGAGAGTCTCCTCATTGAAACATCTGAAGTTCTTCAAAGGTAAATTATTTTATTTGATCCCTTTGCTGGTTTTTGTGAATATGTTGCGTGCTAAATGCTAACGCTAAATGCTAAGCTAGCTATCACCACTCTTACACAAATTATTGATTTTCTCTGGTTCTAAAGCATATTTTGAAAATCTGAGACGACAGGATTGTTAAGAAAAGGATAAGCTTGAGAGCAGGCGTATTTATTTCATTTAATTTGCGATTTTTTGAAATCGCTAACGTTGCGTTATGGTAATGAGCTTGAGGCTGTAGTAACGCGACCGCATGCGGGGTGGGGCGGACTATGAGGTTAAATCCCCTTGGATTGATGAGGAATTGGAAAATTGTATGGTTGAGAGGGATGAGGCAAAAAGAATGGCAATTAAGTCTGGCAGCCCAGTTGATTGGCAAATGTACTGAAAACTAAATTAAAATAAACTACACTATGAAACAATTAAATTATATAAAGAATGTTAGTAAAAAGCTTTTGGGCACCTTAACTTCTTGCGTCGAGCAATCCCCCGTATCCGGGAGCGTAATCATAGCCTCAAGCTCATTAACATAACGCAACGTTAACTATTCATGAAAATCGCAAATGAAATGAAAGAAATATATTCACTCACAAGCGTAGCCTTTTGTTAACAACACTGTCATCTCAGATTTTCAAAATATGCTTTTCAACCATAGCTACACAAGCATTTGTGTAAGAGTATTGATAGCTAGCATAGCATTAAGCCTAGCATTCAGCAGGCAACATTTTCACAAAAACAAGAAAACCATTCAAATAAAATAATTTACCTTTGAAGAACTTCGGATGTTTTCAATGAGGAGACTCTCAGTTAGATAGCAAATGTTCAGTTTTTCCAAAAATATTATTTGTGTAGGAGAAATCGCTCCGTTTTGTTCATCACGTTTGGCTAAGAAAACCCCCCGAAAATTCAGTCATTACAACGCCAAACTTTTTTCCAAATTAACTACATAATATCGACAGAAACATGGCAAACGTTGTTTAGAATCAATCCTCAAGGTGTTTTTCACATATCTATTCGATGATAAAATCATTTGTGGCAGTTGGAGTAAAGAACTTTGGACTTTGAGTAAAGCCAGAGTGTCTATGTATGCGCATGACTCAACACTATACACGTCAGCTACTACAGCAACTGAAATAACTGCAACACTCAACAAAGAGCTGAAGTTAGTTTCAGAGTGGGTGGCAAGGAATAAGATACCTCAAAATATTTCTAAAACTAAAAGCATTGTACTTGGAACAAAACACTCATCAACTAAATTATCCAAAGACTGAACATTAGCGAGTAATATACTTGGAAGCGGTGGGTGGTGTTCTCGCTTCCTATGTCGAACCAGAAGGCCGTCTAAAGGAGTGCCTCTCCTCCACCGGCGATGTTTTGGGTCGGCTTCTGGAATAAGTTCAATTGCTCTGGAGGGAGTCGAACAAAGGATCTGCTTCAGGGAGGTTGTATTCCTGGTCGTAATGCTGGTATTTCTGGTGAGTTACCGCCGCTCTAATATTCAATAGTTCTTCCCGGCTGTATGCAATGAAACAAAACATTTCCTGAGCTAGTAATGTAAAAAATAGTACATAAAAAAAATTCTGCAAAGTTTTCTAAGAGCTAGTCGCAATGCTGCCATCTCCGCCAGAGCCCAAATCATCTGGGGGCTCTATCCCACAGTAGAGTCGGAGTGTTTTAATATAAGTAAGATTGTTAAAATGTTCTTTACAGCCCCTAGCTGATGGCTGTTTGCCACTACTTCATGGCATGTTCTGCTGTGGATGTTGAATGGGTAGTGTTTGTATTTGCTTCACGTAGATGTGCCATTACAAAGCAATAAGACTAGCAAGCTTTACGACAGGGCACTGAAAATACAGCAGAATAAAACCTTAGTCATCAAACCCGTTGTTGTGTCCCAAATCTAACGGGACACATATATCTAATCTCTGAGCCCTGTCCAACTAAGATCATGACCCTTGTGAACAGTGTGCAGTGTCAGGGGATGCCCTCCAAAATAGTTGTAGCTGTTAGAAAACAGCATTCTCTTACATAATACTGGGGTGCAGCCAACTTCCTTCTTTAGTTATGCCCTGACACTTAGTGCCTCAATGACTAATGTTGATTGGAATCCCTATGCCTGGTTAATTATTATCTTATTAAAAGTCATGTCTTAGCAAAACAAATTGCAACCCTCTCACAATATTACCTTACTGAGAATATCTGAACAGCATGGGATATTAGGTGAGAAGGACATCTCCAAGAAAACTCGCTACGGTGATGACAACTAGGTGATTCACTTCAGATAGAATGACTATAGGATTCTTTATTATATGAGGATATGCTTTCCCATGCATTAAATGAAACTGAGACAGTAAACGACTCCACCAAATGCAACAGACATCAGGTTCAAGATCTGTATTATCACATCTTCAATGTACCACATCAAAATAAATACAAATAATAAAGCAAAATGAGTCGTGCACCAACCACGTCCAAATGACCTGCAAGCTTGTTGAACAACGTTGGCGCGCGTTGGAGCTCCAAAAAATGTCGACAAACATAAAGTCCCGAAGCACCCCACCTATGTAGTCACTCACTTCTCGTACACATTTCCTCAGCTAAGTATAGCAGTTCTGTGCAGGGGTCTTCACAAGATCCACAGCAAGCACAGCTATCAATGCAGATAGTACTCCTTAGCAACAACGGATGTCCCATGGAAACATGAACTCGTTAATCTTCCACAAGCAATTCTCTCCAGGTCTCGCACAATGCTAGGCTAACCGCGAGGCTGTCAAATACCTCCACCATGAGACGGAAGCTTCAGTCTCTACTAAGTCTTTCTTAACAAAATAATAATACTCTCTTATAAAATAAAACTGAGTAGGTTATGGGTTTTGTTCTATTTTCATTGTCTTCTTTTGTCGTTTTTCTTCACCAACACTCATGTCTCTCCATCTTTCTTTCTTTCCAAACCCCCTTCTTTTCCCCCAGGCCTCCTGTTTAACCAGGTCAACTCTCCCATTGGCCACAACATAACAAGCTACCTCATTGGTATAACTTCAACTTAAAAGTAAACCAACCTATTCACTTGTACATTTAAATAAATATTTATTCAAAAGAAAGGTATTGATGACATTCAAATTCAGGAGCAATTCGATCACCTTTGAATCTAATACCAATTAATTATAACAAATGAACTCTATACTTGTTAAAACCAAGGGTATTACAAATGTATCAAACTGCATTACACTTAAAAACGATTTCAACTACCACCATGGATTTCTACATGGCTAGCTACTGTATACTATCAGTTTATATGAACGGCAGTTAGAATGTATGATTTAGCAGACCTCTTTTCTAAACCAGAAAACAACTAATTCCAAATATTGTGTAGCCAAACATATGGCACCCTAGTCCTCTAGCAGTGCACTATGTAGGGGATAGGGTGCCTTTTGGACACAGCCCCAGGCTGACAGATGGAGACATTTGGCTATTGTTATTCTATATGTCAGATTGTAGATTGAACTATTTATTTTTAATACTGGACACTTCACACCATTTAATTTGCTATTCCATAAACAGGACATAACTATAGTATGTTGAGTGGCCCACAGGACTCAAAAACAGTGACAGGCAGTGTTGACTTTGGGTTCATGGTCAAATCTGGTGTCTCTTTGTCAGTCCTCTTCCCAACGTCCAAGGCCATTTTGCATTGTCATTTATTTTCTTTATGTCTGTTTGTGTGGTAATCTCGAGTATCCAGCCTCTCTAGTCGTATCAGTAGTCACCACTGGTCTCAGGCTGCTTCTGCAGAGGAGGCCAAATGTTTCTTCTTATCACTAGCTAGTGTCAGACCTCAGGGAGCCACCCCGGCTCTGACAGACACCAAGACCAGAGACAGGACATCACAGGACTAATCAGTTGAAATTACAGCCCATTTCTGTCCAACTCTCAAAAGACATTCTAGATTGTATTAGGCAAACAAAGCTGTCCTTCACTGTAGGGAATCCAAACCTAAACAAACCTTGAAACAAGATCAGTGGTGCATTGAGGCTGGCAGGGCCGTACTTTCAGAATGTGCTGTTTGTAAGGCTAACAATGACAGCAGACAAGCAAGTAGATAGGACTCACAGCACAGAAGCCTCAAGGCTGAGACTGCATTTTCCTCAACACGATAGAGGATTTACATTTTGGCATTCTGAAGAGGGACCTTCATAGCTAGCTGCGTGGATCTGCGAGAAGTGATTGGTGTGTGCGTGTGCGTATGTGGCAGGTAGAGCCTACTAAGTGATATGTCGATTTGCATTTGAGCAAGGCACTTAAACCTAATTAATCCTGTTGGTCGCTCTGGATAAAAAAAAAATGGCTGAAATGGAAGTGTGTGTATCACTACATGAATCCCAAAGTCTTTTACTGCCACAACATACAGTAAAATCGAAGCCATATGGAGATACAGTATATTCACTGGAGACTTTCTGAGCACCAGAAGGAGAAAGTTTTTTTTTTTTTTTAACACAGCAACAGTGCTATTAACTCTGAAGACTCAATATGTTTTATACATTGTAGTCTTTCACAATCATGAAAGGTCGGGCTCTCACAGCTTGAGTTAGAACATCAGATAGGGTCCAACTTTTCTTAGTATCAGAAACAAAAAGTAAGCAAACCCACAGCTACTTAGCCTGAAGACAGTATTTCTGCTTATACATTTCGGCCTTTCACATGGGGCTAGGCTGTCACAGCTTGAGTTGGAACACCAGCTGGGGCCATGTTGGTAATGGACCAATCATAGTGGGTACAAACGTAATTATTGTGCATCAGTGGAGGAACCTACTGTGCTGTGCTGTTCTGTGTTGTGTCTGCTACCATGTCAACTTCCATGGTATGATTGTAACGATACCAGTATCATTGCAATGGTGCCAGGAAAATAACGAGTACGTGCCAGGAAAGTAACCTCTCCCTCAATGTCAACAAATCGAAGGAGCTGATTGTGGACTACAGGAGACAGAAGTTATTTTGCTGCAGGATTCATTTGCTGAGACAATATAGGTCCAATTAAGATCCATCATCTGTAGGTAAAAGGTCTTCCTGTCATCAGGTTTATAATTCAACTCATCAGGAAGGGTCATTACAGGAAGGGTCATTACAGGTAGGGTCATTACAGGAAGGGTCATTACAGGTAGGGTCATTACAGGTAGGGTCATTACAGGAAGGGTCATTACAGGAAGGGTCATTACAGGAAGGGTCATTACAGGAAGGGTCATTACAGGAAGGGTCATTACAGGAAGGGTCATTACAGGTAGGGTCATTACAGGAAGGGTCATTACAGGAAGGGTCATTACAGGAAGGGTCATATCCCAAAGGACTCTCCTTACACTTAAGAGAGCTAGCTGTTTCTGGGAGAAGGAAGGAGCGAGAGGAGAGAAGGAGCGAGAGGAGAGAAGGGGAGAAGGATGGAGCGAGAGGGGAGAAGGAAGGAAGGAGGAAGGGGAGAAGGAAGGAAGGAGCGAGAGGAGAGAAGGAAGGAAGGAGCGAGAGGAGAGAAGGGGAGAAGGAAGGAGCGAGAGGAAAGAAGGGGAGAAGGATGGAGCGAGAGGGGAGAAGGAAGGAAGGAGCGAGAGGAGAGAAGGGGAGAAGGAAGGAAGGAGCGAGAGGAGAGAAGGGGAGAAGGGAGGAAGGAGCGATAGGAGAGAAGGGGAGAAGGAGCGAGAGGAGAGAAGGGGAGAAGGAGCGAGAGGAGAGAAGGGGAGAAGGAAGGAGCGAGAGGAGAGAAGGGGAGTAGGAAGGAGGGAGAGAAGGGGAGTAGGAAGGAGGGAGAGGAGAGGAGAGAAGGGAAGAAGGAAGGAGCGAGAGGAGAGAAGGGGATAAGGAAGGAGGGAGAGGAGAGAAGTGGAAAAGGAAGGAGCGAGAGGAGAGCAGTGGAGAAGGAAGGAGGGAGAGGAGAGCAGTGGAGAAGGAAGGAGCGAGAAGGGGAGAAGGGGATAAGGAAGGAGCGAGAGGAGAGCAGTGGAGAAGGAAGGAGCGAGAAGGGGAGAAAGAGAAATGCAGCTACTGTCTGAGACTGACCTGCTTTGACACTTTGGATTCTCCCTGACTAACTTGTCAACTTACTGGATTTGTAGCCCCCTGTGCATGTGTGTGAGTGTGTGTGCATCCATGTCTGCATGTGTGTAGATTGCAAACGTTGTCAGCAGAAATGTCCAATCCCATGCATTCATCCAGAAATAAAGAAGTAAACCCTGATATGAATTCTCCCCAGCTTTACCCAACACACCTCTCTGAAGACTGGGGATAACACTTTACAGATACAATCTTGTCAGGGAAAAACTCTTATCGATCTATATTCTACAGCCCTACAGCTGTTTCTGCTCCAGTATTGTGGCTGTATCTGTCTCCCTGATATGAAATCAGAAGACCCATTAGTGGTGATGAGTTAGTTTAGAAGAGATGCTTGATCCAGGTAGTACACTGTGCAGCAGCAGATGTTACTGAACCTTCATTATTGTGGTGCTGAATTCATTATTGCATTATTCTACTGTTTCACTGTTATGGTTGTGTTTCTCTGTTATGGTTGTGTTTCTGTTATGGTTGTGTTTCTCTTATGGTTGTGTTTCTCTTATGGTTGTGTTTCTCTTATGGTTGTGTTTCTCTGTTATGGTTGTGTTTCTCTGGTATGGTTGTTTCTCCGTAATGGATTAACATTTTTGCTGATGATATCGTTTGTTGTTTCCCAGTCTTGATACGTTGTGAGACCAGACTGTTACTCACAATACTGTCTAAACTTAACAGCAGTTTTTATGATTCAGTTTCGCAAGTTCAAGGCCATTGCATTCATAGAATAGGTAATGGAAGCAGTAAAGAGTGATTTTAACAGTACTGCTATAAACCTTTTGGATCACCTCTGTAAGCTACAGGTACTACATATGGACCTTGGTATCACCTCTGTAAGCTACAGGTACTGCATATGGACCTTGGTATCACCTCTGTAAGCTACAGGTACTGCATATGGACCTCGGTATCACCTCTGTAAGCTACAGGTACTACATATGGACCTTGGTATCACCTCTGTAAGCCACAGGTACTGCATATGGACCTTGGTATCACCTCTGTAAGCTACAGGTACTGCATATGGACGTTGGTATCACCTCTGTAAGCTACAGGTACTACATATGGACCTTGGTATCACCTCTGTAAGCTACAGGTACTGCATATGGACCTTGGTATCACTTCTGTAAGCTACAGGTACTGCATATGGACCTTGGTATCACCTCTGTAAGCTACAGATACTGCATATGGACCTTGGTATCACTTCTGTAAGCTACAGGTACTGCATATGGACCTTGGTATCACCTCTGTAAGCTACAGGTAATACATATGGACCTTGGTATCACCTCTGTAAGCTACAGGTACTGCATATGGACCTTGGTATCACCTCTGTAAGCTACAGGTACTACATATGGACCTTGGTATCACCTCTGTAAGCTACAGGTACTGCATATGGACCTTGGTATCACCTCTGAAAGCTACAGGTACTACATATGGACCTTGGTATCACCTCCGTAAGCTACAGGTACTGCATATGGACCTTGGTATCACCTCTGTAAGCTACAGGTACTGTATATGGACCTTGGTATCACCTCTGTAAGCTACAGGTACTGTATATGGACCTTGGTATCACCTCTGTAAGCTACAGGTACTACATATGGACCTTGGTATCACCTCTGTAAGCTACAGGTACTGCATATGGACCTTGGTATCACTTCCGTAAGCTACAGGTACTGCATATGGACCTTGGTATCACCTCTGTAAGCTACAGGTACTGCATATGGACCTTGGTATCACCTCTGTAAGCTACAGGTACTACATATGGACCTTGGTATCACCTCTGTAAGCTACAGGTACTGCATATGGACCTTGGTATCACCTCTGTAAGCTACAGGTACTGCATATGGACCTTGGTATCACCTCTGTAAGCTACAGGTACTGCATATGGACCTTGGTATCACCTCTGTAAGCTACAGGTACTACATATGGACCTTGGTATCACTTCTGTATGTCGGCTACGGTTGTTTTAATGTAAAGGTTTTTTATTCCATTTTCACCTTTATTTAACTAGGCAAGTCTGTTAAGAACAAATTCTTATTTACAATGGCGGCTTACCCCGGTCAAACCCGGAAAATGCTGGGCAAATTTTGGGCCGCCCCACGTGCCTCCCAGTTGCAGCCGGCTGCGACAGAGCCTAGACTCAAACCCAGAATCTCTAGAGGAACAGCTAGCACTGTGATACAGTGCCTTAGACCACTGCGCCACTCGGGAGGCCTGAAATTGTGTTTTATACATTAGATAAAAGCAGAGACACAGAGCTACAAAATGGTACTGTATATCATACACTGTATTTGAGGAGTCGTGGAAAAGTAATTCTGCTTTGAAAGTTAATCTTGTAAACCCACTTTTAAGAAAACTGCCTTGAATGTTTTAGTATTGTACTGGAGAGCTCTTCTTTGTCTACCCCCATTCAACATTGTTCACACCCTCTTAAGCTTAAGCCCCACCCAAACTCTGACCATTTTACTACCTCAGGCAGCCAAGCCTATACAACACCCCTACTCAGCCGCAATCCCAAATACTACAAACCCCAATACGAAAATCAATATATAAACCCATGTCACACCCTGGCCTGACCAAATATATAACGAAAACACAAAATACAATGACCAAGGCGTGACAGAACCCCCCCCTAAGGTGCGGACTCCCGGACGCACCTCAAAACCATAGGGAGGGTCCGGGTGGGCGTCTGTCCATGGTGGCGGTTCCGGCTCTGGACGTGGACCACACTCCATTAAAGTCATAGTTCCACCCCTTCGCGTCCTGGGAAAATCCACCCTCACCGCCGACCATGGCCTAATAGTCCTCACCCAGAACCCCACTGAACTGAGGAGCAGCTCGTGACTGAGGGGCAGCTCGTGACTGAGGGGCAGCTCGTGACTGAGGGGGCAGCTCGTGACTGAGGGGCAGCTCGGGACTGAGGGGCAGCTCGGGACTGAGGGGCAGCTCGGGACTGAGGGGCAGCTCGGGACTGAGGGGCAGCCCAGTACTGAGAGGAAGCCCAGTACTGAGAGGAAGCCCAGTACTGAGAGGAAGCCCAGTACTGAGATGAAGCTCAGGCAGGTAGTAGGCTCCGGTAGATTCTGGCTGGCTGGCGGATCTGGAAGAGACTGGTTGACTGGCAGATCTGGAAGAGACTGGTTGACTGGCAGATCTGGAAGAGACTGGTTGACTGGCAGATCTGGAAGAGACTGGTTGACTGGCGGATCTAGCTGCTCTATGCAGACTGACAGCTCCTTGCAGACTGACAGCTCTGGCTGCTCTATGCAGACTGACAGCTCCTTGCAGACTGACAGTTCCTTGCAGACTGACAGCTCTTTGCAAACTGGCAGCTCTTTGCAGACTGACAGCTCTTTGCAGACTGACAGCTCTTTGCAGACTGACAGCTCTGGCTGCTTCATGCAGACTGACAGCTCTGGTTGCTTCATGCAGACTGACAGCACCTTGCAGACTGACAGCTCCCTGCAGACTGGCAGCTCAGGCTGCTCCGAACAGGCAGGAGGCTCCGGCAGCGCTGTAGAGGAGGAAGGCTCTGATAGCCCTGAACAGACAGGAGACTCCAGTAGCGCAGGAGGGAAGGAAGGCTCTGGCTGTGCTGAACAGGCGAGGCGCACTGACGGCCTGGTGCGTGGTGCTGGAACTGGTGCTACAGGATCGAGGACACGCACAGGAAGCCTGGTGCGGGGAGCTGCTACCGGAGGACTGGTGTGTGAAGGTGGCACAGGATGGACTGGACCGTAAAGGTGTACTGGAGAGCCTGAGAGCAGGACTGGCACAGGACGTGCAAGGCTAGGTAGGTACACAGGAGGCCTGGTGCGTGAGGCTGGCACATTTTTCACCAGCTGACTAACACGCACCTCAGGACGAGTATGGAGCGCTGACCCAGGTGCCATCAAATCCCCGACACGCTCCGTCGGACGAATATCGTACCTATAGCACCATTCTAGCAACTCCCTCATTACTCTCTCCTCCACTTTCCCCATTAACTCCTTCACAGTCTCTGCTTCGCTCACCTCTAACACCGGCTCTGGTTCTGGTCTCCTCCTTGGCTCCTCACGATTAACAAGGAGAGTTGGCTCTGGATAGACCGGACCGTGCAGGTGCACTGGAGCTCTTGAGCACCAAGCCTGCCCAACCTTACCTGGCTCGATGCCCACTCTAGCCCGGCCAATACGAAGGGCTGGTATGTGCCGCACCGGGCTATGCACCCGCACTGGAAACACCGTGCGCTCCATAGCATAACACGGTGCCTGCCCGGTCTCTCTAGCCCCCAGGTAAGCACAGGGAGTTTGCACAGGTCTCCTACCTGGCATAGCCATACTCTATTTTAGCCCCCCAATAATTTTTTTGGGCTGCTTTTCGGGCTTCCTTGCAAACCGTGTTCCCTCGTATCGTCGGCTCCTATCTCCGGCTGCTTCTGCTCTCCTTAGTGCCTCCACCTGTTCCCATGGGAGGCGATCTCTTCCGGCCAGTATCTCCTCCCAAGTGTAACAACCTTCACCATCCAACACTTCTTCCCATGTCCATTCTCCGAATAATTCATCCTCCTTTTGCTGCTCCAGCTGTCGCTGCCTGTTTCCACGCCACTCGGTCCGTGTGTGGTGGGTGATTCTGTAACGGCGTTCTTCGTTTGTAGAAAGAGAGTCGGACCGAAATGCAGCGTGGTGGTTACTCATGACTGTAATGGAAAAGTGACACATGAAATAACTATACAAAATACAAACACCTAATTACAGCCTATCTGGTGAAACTACACAGAGACAGGAACAATCACCCACGAAATACACAGTGAAACCCCGGCTACCTAAATACGGTTCCCAATCAGAGACAACGAGAACCGCCTCAGGCAGCCAAGCCTATACAAGACCCCTACTCAGCCGCAATCCCAAATACTACAAACCCCAATACGAAAATCAATATATAAACCCATGTCACACCCTGGCCTGACCAAATATATAACGAAAACACAAAATACAATGACCAAGGCGTGACACTAAGATGTATGTACACTTCCGACTTCAACTGTATATTAATATGGGCTATTTTCAGCCCTTTCCTGGGTAGCTTATCAGAGAGAGACATAATATTGAAAAGAGCAGACAACGCAAGTTAAAAATATATACATTCAGCATTAATCAATTGGTGTGTGTGTGTGTGTGTGTGCTGAGGGGTTGAGGCTACGAACCCATAGGCCTGGCTCTCTCACCTCTTCCAGGCTTCTGGGAGGGAAGGTGGGCAATGAGTCTGTTTATTTACCACCATAGACAGATGCTGGCACTAAGACCGCACTCAGTCAGCTGTATAAGGAAATAAGCAAACAGGAAACCACTCACCCAGAGGCGGCACTCCTGGTGGCCGGAGACTTTAATGCAGGGAAACTGAAATCAGTTCTACCAAATCTCTATCAACATGTTAAATGTGCAACCAGAGGGGAAAAAAATTCTAGATCAACTGTACTCTACACACAGAGACACATACAAAGCTCTCCTTCGCCCTCCAGTTGGTAAATCTGACCACAACTCTGTCCTCCTGATTCCTGCTTACAAGCAAAAAGGAAAGCAGGGAGCACCAGTGACTCGATCGATAAAAAAGTGGTCAGATGAAGCAGATGCTAAACTACAGGACTGTTTTACTCCCACAGACTGGAACATGTTCTGGGATTCTTCCGATGACATTGAGGAGTACACCACATCAGTCACTGGCTTTATCAATAAGTGCATCACTGCCTGGTACGGCAATTGCTCGGC
Organism: Oncorhynchus keta; assembly: GCF_023373465.1. Classification (NCBI taxonomy): domain Eukaryota; kingdom Metazoa; phylum Chordata; class Actinopteri; order Salmoniformes; family Salmonidae; genus Oncorhynchus; species Oncorhynchus keta. Next base: position 29,483,811 of record NC_068439.1, read on the forward strand.
CTCTGACCGCAAGGCAAGGTAGTGCGTACGGCCCAGTACATCACTGGGGCTAAGCTGCCGGCCATCCAGGACCTCTACACCAGGCGGTGTCAGAGGAAGGCCCTAAAAATTGTCAAAGACCCCAGCCACCCCAGTCATGGACTGTTCTCTCTACTACCGCATGGCAAGCGGTACTGGAGTGCCAAGTCTATAGGACAAAAAGGCTTCTCAACAGTTTTTATCAAATCAAATTGATTTATATAGCCCTTCGTACATCAGCTGATATCTCAAAGTGCTGTACAGAAACCCAGCCTAAAACCCCAAACAGCAAGCAATGCAGGTGTAGAAGCACGGTGGCTAGGAAAAACTCCCTAGAAAGGCCAAAACCTAGGAAGAAACCTAGAGAGGAACCAGGCTATGTGTGGTGGCCAGTCCAATTCTGGCTGTGCCGGGTGGAAATTATAACGGAACATGGCCAAGATGTTCAAATGTTCATAAATGACCAGCATGGTCGAATAATAGTAAGGCAGAACAGTTGAATCTGGAGCAGCAGCATGGCCAGGTGGACTGGGGACAGCAAGGAGTCATCATGTCAGGTAGTCCTGGGGCATGGTCCTAGGGCTCAGGTCCTCCGAGAGAGAGAGAGAGAAAGAAAGAAGGAGAGAATTAGGAAACAGGACACAGAATAGGACAGGAGAAGTACTCCAGATATAACAAACTGACCCTAGCCCCCCGACACAAACTACTGCAGCATAAATACTGGAGGCTGAGACAGGAGGGGTCAGGAGACACTGTGGCCCCATCCGAGGACACCCCCGGACAGGGCCAAACAGGAAGGATATAACCCCACCCACTTTGCCAAAGCACAGCCCCCACACCACTAGAGGGATATCTTCAACCACCAACTTACCATCCTGAGACAAGGCTGAGTATAGCCCACAAAGATCTCCGCCACGGCACAACCCAAGGGGGGGGCCAACCCAGACAGGATGACCACAACAGTGAATCAATCCACTCAGGTGACGCACCCCCTCCAGGGACGGCATGAGAGAGCCCCAGTAAGCCAGTGACTCAGCCCCTGTGATAGGGTTAGAGGCAGAGAATCCCAGTGGAAAGAGGGGAACCGGCCAGGCAGAGACAGCAAGGGCCGTCTGTTGCTCCAGAGCCTTTCCGTTCACCTTCACACTCCTGGGCCAGACTACACTCAATCATATGACCCACTGAAGAGATGAGTCTTCAGTAAAGACTTAAATGTTGAGACCTAGTTTGCGTCTCTCACATGGGTAGGCAGACCATTCCATAAAAATGGAGGTCTATAGGAGAAAGCCCTGCCTCCAGCTGTTTGCTTAGAAATTAGGGACAATTAGGAGGCCTGCGTCTTGTGACCGTAGCGTACGTGTAGGTATGTACGGCAGGACCAAATCAGAGAGATAGGTAGGAGCAAGCCCATGTAATGCTTTGTAGGTTAGCAGTAAAACCTTGAAATCAGCCCTTGCTTTGACAGGAAGCCAGTGTAGAGAGGCGAGCACTGGAGTAATATGATAAAAAAAATTTGGTTCTAGTCAGGATTCTAGCAGCCGTATTTAGCAAGTTTATTAGCAAGTTTATTTAGTGCTTTATCCGGGTAGCCAGAAAGTAGAGCATTGCAGTAGTCTAACCTAGAAGTGACAAAAGCATGGATTAATTTTTCTGCATCATTTTTGGACAGAAAGTTTCAGATTTTTGCAATATTACGTAGATGGTAAAAAAGCTGTCCTCGAAATGGTCTTGATATGTTCTTCAAAAGAGAGATCAGGGTCCAGAGTAACGCCGAGGTCCTTCACAGTTTTATTTGAGACGACCAAGCCATAAGACTCCTGAACAGGTAATCAAATGGCTACCTGGACTATTTGCATTGTGTGCCACCCCCCCAACCCCTCTTTTACGCTTCTGCTACTCTCTGTTCATCATATATGCATAGTCACTTTAACCTTTAACCATATCTATGTCGCCTCGCTACTTTTATAGCATCGCTACTGTATATAGCCTGTCTTTTTACTGTTGTTTTATTTCTTTACTTACCTATTGTTCACCTAATACCTTTTTTGCACTATTGGTTAGAGCCTGTAAGTAAGCATTTCACTGTAAGGTTGGTTCACTGTAAGGCACCTGTTGTATTCGGCGCACCTGACAAATAAACTTTGATTTGATTTGATTCCATCCAGGTCTCATGTGGAGATTCTGAAATTCCGTCCACAACAATGTTGCTTTGATTGTCCCTCGAGATCTGATTTATCTGTCATTGTAATCATGGATTGACGCACAGAACTGATCTCCTCTTTCAATGACCTACAGATTGCTGTCATCTTGCCGTTCTCCTGTTTCGTCGAGCTGACCTTGTTGTGAATTGTTAGATATTACTGCACTGTTGGAGCTAGGAACACAAGCATTTCGCTACACCCTCAATAACATCTGCTAAATGTGTGTGACCAATAAAGTTTTTTTGTTTTTATTTTAATAAACTTTACGCCAAAAAAGCCTCACACATTGTCTGCTTCACAAATTGCATCCCATTCCCTTTATAGTGCACTACTTTTGACCATGGCCCAAAGGGTACACATGCACCAGTAATCCCTGTGCCAATTCAAATCATACTAAGTTTACTCAAATATAGTTGAAGTACTGTCACGAATCCCGACGAAGATGGTGCCTCTTCCTGTTCGGGTGGCGCTCGGCGGGTCGATGTCGCCGGCCTACTAGCTGCCACCGATCCCCTTTTCTGTTTCATTTAGTTGTCTGATTAGTTGCACCCGTTTGGTGTTTTGGTTGTGGGCTATTTAAACCCAGTAGTCCCGCTGGCTTCTGTGCAGGCTTGTTTTTCTGTTTATGGTGTGTGGTTATTTTGTGGCATTCATTTTTCCGATCAGTTTCGTCCTGTTGTTTGGACTGGGTCTTTACGCGCCCTTGTGTGTGTGGCGTGACAGTCTCTCTGTTTTTTTGGAAAATAAAGATCCACATCTTTTTGAACTACCCTGCTCCCTGCGCCTGACTCCTCCACCCACTACTTATAGAAGCCGTGACAAGTACTACTTAAGTCATGTTTTGAGGTATGTGTACTTCACTATTTACGTTTTTTGATAACTTTTACTCCACTACATTCCTAAAGAAAATAATGTAACTTTTACTCCATACATTTTCCATGACCCCCCCAAAAGTACATTACATTTTGAATGCTTAGAAGGACAGGGAAATGGTCCAATTCACACACTTATCAAGAGAACATCCCTGGTCATCCCTGCTGCCTCTGATCTGGCAGATTCACTAAACACAAATGCTTAGTTTGTAAATTATTGTCTGTGTTGTAGTGTGCTGCTGGCTATCCGTGTCACGCCCTGGTCTTAGTATTTTGTGTTTATATATTTATTTGGTCAGGCCAGGGTATGACATGGGTTTATTTTGTTGTGTTTTCGAATTGGGGTTTTAGTAGGCATTGGGATTGCGGCTGAGTAGGGGTGTCTAGCATAGGTTATGGCTGCCTGAGGCGGTTCTCAATCAGAGTCAGGTGATTCTCGTTGTCTCTGATTGGGAACCATATTTAGGTAGCCTGGGTTTCACTGTGTATTTTGTGGGTGAATGTTCCTGTCTCTGTGTAGTGTTCACCAGATAGGCTCAGTCACTTTGGTTTTTCTTTTTTCCTTGTTTTGGAAGAGAAGAGAACGAGCGCCATTCTCCTTGTGGAGATGGTGCTAAATACATCAACACGGTCGGTCCCTGGGATTGGGCTGGCAAACACGATTCGTTTTGCTTGGAAGGAAAACGAATCGGAGCCTTTAGGACGGGAAACTTTTGGAAGGATAATATTGATGGGGATTCTAAAGCTGACGGTGAAGGACGTGTTTTGTTTCCAAGGCAACTCGTTGGAGGGAGCATACGAAGTCGCACTATATACAGAGGAGAAACACGATGATATCCTGAGAAGGGCAAGAGCAGTGGGAGGTGAGAGGCCGATGAGCCACTACGGAATAACAAGCCTGGCGAAGAACAACTTTAGGGTTGTAACTGTCAACATTTACAACCCTTACGTTAAGGACGAAGAGGTGAGGGCTTTTCTGGGGAGATACATGGATAACGTCTCCTCAGCAAGACACCTCAAAGACTCCCTTGGGTTTTGGAATGGGAGAAGAGGCTTCCAGGCCCTCCTCAGAGAGGACCCAAAGGGACATGGTGGCTACCTCCATCCTCCTGCTATGTTCTCCCTAGGGGCTGACAGGGGGACGTTTTTTTATGCACGTCAGCCCCCATTTTGCAGGCGCTGTATGGCCTACGGACACATATTCGCCTCGTGCAGCACAAGAAAATGCAGATTTTGTGGATCTGAGGAACACGAGGCAAGGGATTGTGACAAGCCTAAGACGTGCCATGGGTGTGGCTCGTCAGCACACCTGTGGCAGGGGTGCCCGGCCCGTCAGAGGTCATATGCGTCTGCGGCTGGGGGGGGGAGCAGGGGGGGATGGGGGAAGAAGAGGAAGGGAAGGAAGCACGCCTCATGACCAGAGTACAGGTCCAGAGGGGAAGGCCACAAGGAAGGAGGAGAAGCAAGAAGCGGCGGATGGAAGAGAGAAGGAAACGGAAGGCACGGGAGTAGGAGAACCAGGAAAAGCGGCGGAAGAAGGCAACTGAGTGGAGGAGCATGAGAGAGAAGAAAGCGAGGGAGGAGTGGTGGAGAAGGAGACGGTGGAAGAGCAATTGGACTGGGGGGAAAGTGCCCTGGTGGAAGAGATGAGGGGTATGGTGGAGGAACTGGCGGGGGGGTATCTCTCCACTGCCGCCATCACCAAAGAAGAGAATGAAGAGGAGGGTGCGATTGGCCGACGGTGAGAGGGAGGGGATGGCCAAGAGAGTGATGGGGGTGGGAGAAACCTCTGGGTTGCTGCTGGTTTCCCCAGGCCCTCAACTTTTGTTGGGTGGGGACACACCTAACAAGACTGGGTACAGGAGGAGGTGGGGAGTTTTTTGTTTGGGGACTCAGCCTCCCCGATTTTTTCCCAAACCAGCTGCAACACTGGGGAGGGGGAGGATTGTGGGGGTAAACCCAGGGTGCAGGGCAACCCGGAGCCAAACACTATTCCTGCATCCTGGGATGGTGAGATGGAGGAAGAGGGGGGGGGGATGTCGGGAGTACGGATGGTGTTCTCACCGGTAGATATGGAGCAGGGGAGCATCGGGTGAGTCTCCTGTTTTTGTTTTTTTTCTGTCTGGGTTTAGAATTTGAGTGTATTACATCTAATTTTACTTTTGTTAGTTTAAATGTAAGGTGTTTAAGGGATTTTGTTAAGAGGAGGGCGGTTTTTAGTTATTTGGAGGGTGTGGGGTTTGATTTTTGTTTTTTACAGGAGGTTCACCTGAGGGATGGAGGGGATGTTAGTAGGTTTAAGAGGGAGTAGGACAAGGGGGAGTCGGTTTGAGGTATTGGGGGGGTGCACTCATCGGGGATAGGGATTTTGTGTGGGCACAGGGAGGTAAAAGTGGAGGATTCTTTTGTGGTAATGCAGGGGAGGGTTATAGGGGTGGATGTCACGATAAGGGATTGTAAATTTAGATTAGTGGTGTATGGGCCACAGGTGGTGGCAGAGAGGAGGGAGATGGTGGACTGCCTGACACCCCTGTGTGTCACAAATAGGAAATTAGTGATAGGGGGGATTTTAATACTGATTTAGGAAGAGGGGGGGATAGCAGTGCAGGCGCCATTGCCGGGCTAATGGCTTGCCATGGTCTGGTAGATGGTGGTCTGCACACTACTCCGAAAATGGACGGTCCTACATATTCAACTATATTTTTGTACCCAGGTCTTTGGGTAAGTTGTCTGGGCGGCTGTTGCCTGTTTTCTTTTCGGATCACGACGGGGTGCTCCTGCAGGTGGGGTCGCCTGTCTGCCTCTTTGGTAGGGGGTACTGGAAGTTAGATCGGGATGTGCTGGAGGAGCAGGCTTTTGTTGACAGGTTTTATGGTTTCTTTTGGAGGCTTGAAGGCCTCCGGTCCATGTGCGAGGGGGTGTTAGAGTGGTGGGAATTAGTTAAGGTGAGGATTAGGGCTTTTATAATAGGGTATTGCAAGAGGGAAAAAAGGGAGGAGAGGAGGGAGGTGGGTCGTATCCAAAGGTTAATTGAACTCGAATACGAGGCAGGCAACCTCGGCGGGTCGTTTGACTGGGAGAGATCCGCAACCCTAAAGGCGCAGCTCAGGGAGTTGCAGGAGCGGAAGGCTCGAGCTTTCCTGGAGCGTGCGCATCGTGGCTTTCTAGAACATAATGAGACTTGTTCTGCTATGTTCTTTAAGTGGGTTAGGGCCAGACAGAGTAGGAAGGTAATGCATGGCGTTAGGGAAGAGGATATGGTCAGGGTGACAACTGATCATTTCCAAGGTTTATTTAAGGAAAGGGAAATAGATGTAGAGCAGGGAAATGTGTTTTTAGAACACTTGTCCAGGCGGTTGCCGGAGGACATTAGAGAAGTGATGGAGGCCCAGATTTCACTAGAAGAGGTTGAGAGCGCTTTTCGGAGGATGGGAAAAGGGAAGGTGCCTGGGATGGATGGGCTGCCGGCTGAGTTTTATCTCAAGTTTTGGGGTATACTTGGACCAGTGGTCCTCGAAGTCTTGAAGGCCATCCTTGAGACGGGGTCCCGGGGGATCCGGGAGCAGTTCTGAACCATGCAAAGTCTTCCGTCAAGTTTTTCGGAAGATGGCGCGGTAGAACGGATGTGCCTGGGGGTTATCTCTCTGTGAGGGGGCCCTGAGGATTCTCAGGGTCCATTTTGAGACCTCCGGCTCAGCGACGCTAAACTGGAACATGCGTATCGCAGTGGTACAGAGGAAGCTAGCAATGTGGAAGGCTAGGTATTTGTATTTTATGGGCAAAGTCCTGGTCCTAAAGGTGGATGTGTTGCCGTCTCTTTTGTATTTGGCATACATCTACCCATTGCCGGCTTGTCTGAGGAGGCCTCTAGTGAGGCTTGTGTTTCAGTTTATGTGGAGTGGCAGGTGCGAGTGGGTCGCCAGGGCACGCATGATCTCTCCCATCGGGGAGGGAGGTAGGGGGGTACCACATTTCCCCCTCAAGCTGGACACAATTTTTGTTTCTTTCTTGTTAACGGAGCTTGCTCAGCCAGTGATACACCCGTCCGGTTACCTCCTGCGGGTGTTCTTCTCGTATCAGGCGAGAAGCGTAATGGTGTGGTCTAACACGGGTCCTCGGGCAAAACAGCTGCCGTGGCACTTTGGTCAGGCGGCCAAGTGGCTGCGTGCGCACCCTGAGGTTGAAGTTGCCCGAGTAGGTTTAGAGGAGGTCAGAAAGGCAGGGAGTCCGGCGCCTGTAGTGGGCCTCTCGGAAGTGGTCTTGGAGGGAGTGCAGGCGCGGGGTCTGGACAACAGGCTCAGGGACCTGAATTGGTTGAGCCTCCATAAGTGCTTGCCGGTACGTTCCATCATGTACCAGTATAGTTTGGTGCAATCCCCCACCTGTCCAAGATCCTCTTGTGCGCTATGTCTTTTGGGACTGTGCCTTTGCCGAAGTAGTATGGGCTAGTGCACGGGTGTTGTTAGGTTTGGTAAGGGGGGATTTTGTATTGACGTGGGCCAGGTTAGAGAGAGGTGTAGGGAGAGCGAGAGGGACGGATAGGGACAGGTTTCTGCTCTGGCTTCTCATGAGTCTCTTTAAACGGGGGCTGTGGGAAGCCAGGCAGAACATGGTGAAGACAGGGAGAGATTGGGGGGTGGAAGGGATAGTGAGGAGGGTGGAAGGAGATTTGAGGGGGAGGATGAAGAGGGAGGAGAGGAAGTGGGGGCAGCATGCTGCTCGGGAGAGGTGGAAGGGGGTTTAGGGCTGGGTGTCATTTAGATTTGTAAGGGGATAGATTAGGGACAGGGAGATAGGGAAAGGTATTTTGTAGGGTGACGGGGAGGGAAGATGCTCCCCTGAGGTTTTGTTTGGGGTTTATGTTTAGTTAAATTAGTTTAATTAAAATACCATTATTTGAGTATGTATGAAAATTATGAGTTGTAAAGAATTAATGGTATTGAAGATAATAAATTATTTTTGATAAAAAAATAAATTTAAAAATACATTTTAAAAAAGATAGGCTGTATAGGTTTTCACGTTTCGTTTGTTGTTTTGTATATTTAGTTATTTCATGTATCGTTCATTTTTCATTAAAGAACATGAGTAACCACCACGCCACATTTTGGTCCGACTCTCTTTCAACAGACGAACGCCGTTACAGAATCACCCACCACACCTGGACCAAGCGACGTGTCAACAGGCAGCGACAGCAGAAGCAGCGAAAGGAGGAACGGACATGGGAGGATGAATAGTTCGGAGAAGGACCCTGGGATCAGCCTGGAGAATATCGCCGCCCCAAAGAAGAACTGGAGGCGGCGAGAGCTGAGAGGCGCTGGTATGAGGAGAAGCAACAGCGGCAGCAGGAGCAACAATATCGGGACTACACTACTTCGTTCATTTTTCATTAAAGAACATGAGTAACCACCGCCACATTTTGGTCTGACTCTCTTTCAACACATGAACGCAGTTACAATCCGTAACTGTACAAAACAATAAAAAGTCTGGTTTTCTTAATCTAAGGAATATTAAATGATTTATACTTTTACTTTTGATACTTAAGTATATTTAAAAGTAGTAGGTTTCTGGATGACTTTCACTTTTACTTGAGTCATTTTCTATTAAGGTATCTTTACTTTTACTCAAGTATGACAATTGGGTACTTTTTACACCACTGTGAAGAAGCCAGTTGTTGAGGGCTTCTTGGTCATGAAATGTTTGCATCCTAATAAGTGATATTCGTGACACCAATTAGAAAGAGGACAAACCACTCTGCATCTTCATCCAGACTTAACTCAATAGTGCTTACAGTCCCCCCTGACAATGTCCACTGGTTAAGGCTGTAGTGTCGAATGTAGTGTACCCTTAAACATATTCGGTATTCTGATTTTCTTCATGGAAGAGAAGTGTTATGGGGAAAGGGTGACTTTAATTGAATTGACAAATGATACGCAACTGGCAGTTGTTGATGTGTCACAATACAATGTCCCTGACATACACAATCAGTACAGTAAGTGGAAAAACATGACAAGTATCTCATAAATGAGGCAATTGTGAACAGCTATCTCAGATTTCGAGCTTTGCCTGACAGGGACAGAACCCAGAAGGGAGTTATCATGCAGCTGGCATCTATCTATGTAGTTCAGCCTGAGTGAAACAATGTAATAGCTGTATCATAGATAATCATTGAGGGTGATAGAGAGGAGAGAGAGAGGGTGGGAGAGATTAAGACACTGAGGATGAGAGTATGGAGAGTGCATTCACCACAAATGTTTGCTCCCATCTTGCCTGATGATCGTTCATTGATCTCATGCCCAATTAGAACTCTTCAATACCATTATTATCACATTATCATTACCAAGAACATTGGTTACTTTCAGTTGAGTGAACCTTTCTATTAGGGAATATCTATGCCTCTTGTCTCCATGGTTACACTTCATGAATCTAATGATTATAAGTACCCTTTATTACACAGTTTACATGCTAATAGTTTTCTGCTCTCGGCGGTGATCAAATATTAATGGTTGAATGATGTTTCTCCTCCTTTCAACGGTGTTTACTGTGAAATGATAATCATTATTTACATTGAACAAAAATATAAATGCAACATGATCAATTTCAACGATTTAACTGAGCTACAGTCAACATAAGGAAATCCGTCAATTGAAATCAATTCATTGGGCCATAATCCATGGATTTCACGTGACCGGTCATAGATACCTTTAAAAAGAAGTAGGGGTGTGGATCAGAATCAGTCAGTCAATATCTGATGTGCTTAATGGGTGACATGTTTGGTGAGTATGCAGTCTAAGGAAGAACTGGGAAATGCTCAGCTTTCAGCAATTGTGTCAGATCCTTATGACATGGGGCCCGTGCATTATCCTGCTGAAACATGAAGTGATGGTGGCAGATGAATGGCACGACAATGGGCCTCAGGATCTTGTTACAGTATCTCTGTGAATTTAAATTGCCATCAATTTGTGTTCAATTGTGTTCAATTTGAATTGTGTTCGTTGTCCATAGCCTATTCCTGCCCATACCATAACTTGTCACTCTGTTCCAGTGGTGATTTTAACATGTTTCTTGATGGGGCAAACCCCCCATTTTTTTTAGATGTATCCCAGCAAAGCCACTACACAACACAACACTAAACAATACATCAATTGCACTATAACGGTGACAAACGGAGCCCACAAACTGTTAGGGCCTGTTAGAGTCCCAACACCTTACCACTGCTACACCTGGCTATCAGCGGAGCCTTCTGATTCTCCTGACAGTGGATCAAAGGACCCATCAGGGAGGCAAATGCTTGAAGATAGCCAGACCTCCTCTCACTCAAAGAGGAGGGGAAGGAAGGGGGGCGGTGCCGGTCTTGACACCTTAACACTGGGTCGTAAATTTAGAGAGAATTTTCTCTTCTTTGCCCTGCAGTACTGGAAGACTGGAACTCCTTTGTTACAGAGAGACTTTTGGTACCAAAACCTTTTTCTCAAAGAGAAGGAACTTTGGAACAATATTCGTAAAATAGGAATGTTAAGAATGGTCAGGGGGGATCTAAAAAAATCATCCTGTCACATTGTTTATTGATTTGGGATGTTATAAAGAATGCTATTGTCACGCCCTGTTCTTAGAGAGCCTTTTTATTTCTCAATCTGGTTAGGTCGGGGTGTGATTTGGGTGGGAATTCTAGTTTTCCTTTTTCTTTGTTTGGCCTGGTATGGTTCCCAATCAGAGGCAGCTGTCTATCGTACTTGGGCAGCCTTTTTTCCCCCTTTAGTTTGTGGGATCTTGATTATGTATAGTTGCTGTGTAGACTGCAGAACTTTACGGTCGTTTTGTATTTTGTTGTTTTTCGGTGTTCATTTGAAATAAAGTAAGATGTTCGCCGACCACGCTGCACCTTGGTCTAATTCATCCAACGAACGTAACAGAAGATCCCACCACAAGAGGACCAAGCAGCTTTGCCAGGAGGAGCAGGGATCCTGGGCCCGGGAGAAAAATGAGTGGAGGACATCATGGACATGGGAGGAGGTTATGACGACACACAATTAATCTTCTCCTTTCCCCCTTCTGATGACCAGGTGGCGAATCGCATCTCTGCATGTCTGGCAGACATATCAGTGTGGATGACGGATCACCACCTCAAGCTGAACCTCGGCAAGACGGAGCTGCTCTTCCTCCCGGGGAAGGACTGCCCGTTCCATGATCTCTCCATCACGGTTGACAACTCCATTGTGTCCTCCTCCCAGAGCGCTAAGAACCTTGGCGTGATCCTGGACAACACCCTGTCGTTCTCAACTAACATCAAGGCGGTGGCCCGTTCCTGTAGGTTCATGCTCTACAACATCCGCAGAGTACGACCCTGCCTCACACAGGAAGCGGCGCAGGTCCTAATCCAGGCACTTGTCATCTCCCGTCTGGATTACTGCAACTCGCTGTTGGCTGGGCTCCCTGCCTGTGCCATTAAACCCCTACAACTCATCCAGAACGCCGCAGCCCGTCTGGTGTTCAACCTTCCCAAGTTCTCTCACGTCACTCCGCTCCTCCGCTCTCTCCACTGGCTTCCAGTTGAAGCTCGCATCCACTACAAGACCATGGTGCTTGCCTACGGAGCTGTGAGGGGAACGGCACCTCAGTACCTCCAGGCTCTGATCAGGCCCTACACACAAACAAGGGCACTGCGTTCATCCACCTCTGGCCTGCTCGCCTCCCTACCACTGAGGAAGTACAGTTCCCGCTCAGCCCAGTCAAAACTGTTCGCTGCTCTGGCCCCCCAATGGTGGAACAAACTCCCTCACGACGCCAGGACAGCGGAGTCAATCACCACCTTCCGGAGACACCTGAAACCCCACCTCTTTAAGGAATACCTACGATAGGATAAGTAATCCTTCTCACCCCCCTAAAAGATTTAGATGCACTATTGTAAAGTGGCTGTTCCACTGGATGTCATAAGGTGAATGAACCAATTTGTAAGTCGCTCTGGATAAGAGCGTCTGCTAAATGACTTAAATGTAAATGTAATGGCAGGGGACAAGACCCTGCCATGGAAGCAGGCGGAGGCAGCGAAGGAGGACCAACGGCGACTCCGAAGTTCGCGACCACGAAGGAAGCCCGAGAGGCAGCGGCACACGGGTTGGTCGGCATAGCCAAGGGGCGAGTTTGAGAGTGAAGAGGAGTATTGGGATAGACTGAGTGAGGAGTATTAGTTGAGGGGAGTGATAATGGTTTGGTGTCTGGAGCAAGACAGTCACCGTGAGGAGTGTGGGACCAGTCAGGCACCATGTTATGCGGAGATACACAATGTGTCTCCAGTGCGCATCCATAGCCCGGTGCGTTCTGTGCCATCTCCTCGCACTTGCCGTGCGAAAGTGAGCATCCAGCTAGGACGAGTTGTGCTGGCTCTACACTCCAGACCTCCAGTGCGTCTCCACGGTCCAGTATATCCTGCTCCGGCTCTATGCACTGTGTTCCCAGCGCGCCTCCACAGTCCAGTACATCCTGTGCCTCCTCCCCACACTCGCTCTGAGGTGCGTGGGAGAGATATAAAAATAGTATCCATGAGTCTGTCGGACTCTTGGTAAGTCGTTTTTTTCCCCTCCAAATTCCAAAGTATCCCTTTAAGTTGTCAAAGTTTGACATGCAAGGCAGTATAGCAAGGTAATGGGGCTTTTGATCAAAAGGTGATCTCAGCTCAAGCTTTATCACAGTGCCCCTTGTCACTGTCACTAATTAGCGAGGTTTCACTTTCACTTTAGTGAAAAAATGAAATACAATCCACAGCTATCATTCAGCAACCTAAAGTCTAAAGCTGTTAGTGCTGAATGGTGAGGAGAGAAAATTAGGGTGTGATGGGGTTCAAAGGAACAGGCCATTACAATGGGGGGGGGCTCCTGCTGTTGAGAGGTGTGGGGCTCCTGCTGTTGAGGGGGGCACCCACTGTTGAGAGAGAGAGACACACACACAGAGAGAGGAGAAGCAGTCCGGTAATGATGTTCCTTCCCTCTGGTCTCAGGGTGCTGGATGATCTAATAGGGCTTTCAGCCAGAGTTTCAGCCCTGATTCGTCCCAAATGCAGGTACACTAATGACTGCAATTAAAGAATGAGGGAGGGAGCGTAGGAAGTGGCTCCTGCGTACTGCTTGTATTAAGAAATAGCAGTGAGTGGCTATTAACAGTCTAGACTGGGTTGAAGACTTGAAGCAGTACTGTTGGTACTCTAGCTCTTTCCTGTCTACTGCTAGGTTTTCCCCCTCATCACCCTGTGTACTGTCGCTAGTGAAAGGCTACACACCCCTTGCACAGTCTTCACATTTTGCTGACTTAAAATGACGTTTAAAAAGGGAATGCATTTGATTTATTCTCCAATCAAATTTTGAAAATTCTCTACATTTTTCTTTAATTTGTAAAATGTGGAGTTGGTTGTGTACATCAGTAGGAACAAAATATAACGTAATTTTAAGGTAGCAAAATGTTAAAACTGTGCAAGGGGTGTGTAGACTTCCACTAGGCACTGTATGTGTCACGACTTCCGCCGAAGTCGGTCCCTCTCCTTGTTCGGGTGGCGTTCGGCGGTTGACGTCACCGTTCTTCTAGCCATCGCCGATCCACCTTTAATTTTCCATTTGTTTTGTCTTCCAACACACCTGGTTTCAATTCCATCTTTACATGTTGTGTTTTTAACCCTCTGTTCCCCCATGTCCTTGTCTGGAATTGTTTATTGTAGTGCTTGTGCACGTTATGCTGGTGTGTAACGGATTTTGTTAACCCATTGATTTATTGTTCTGTTTACGGTGGTTTTGTTTATTAAACTGCACCTTTGTTTTTGCTCTCCTGCGCCTGACTTCTCTGCCGCCAGTACGCACCCCTTACAGTATGTCACTTTTGAGTGATGAGTGGGGTTATGAAGGGATAAATTCTCTCCTGGTACATGACATGACATGACATGTCCAAAGGGAGAAAACAGATTGCAGTAGAAATCAGTTCCTGAGACAAAGTGTCCATACAGTGAAGTGACACTGTATTGTATGAAACTGGCACTGCTGTGTTGTATAAAACATGGGGAATAAACACCAGTGACAGGTACCATTGATTACTACAGCACAAGAAATTGCAGTGTAGATATTGGGGGAAACAAACATGTTTTACATTTAAAATGCTGTTCCTGCAATTCTATACAGTTTGACATAACTATATTGAGGTGTATTTTGAAAACACAGTATAAGTGGAAGGCCCCCCAATCCCCAGAAATATAAACATTTTGTCATGGGACAGAGTAAAAATAAAAAATGTGCAGTTTTATAATGCTATTCTACACATTTTGTAATGTGATAAAATAAAAAAAATACAGTAAATATATAGTTTTACATATATAGTTTTACAGCTAATTCCTTCAATTATACAAATTTTACCATGGAGCACGGAGAAAACTGTGTTGTTTTATATCTTGTCTCATGCTATTCTTCACATTTTGCCATGAGGATGAGAGAAATTGTAACTGTAAATATATCACTTTTAAAACTTCACACCCAAATAATACCCAAATAATGTTGTTGATTCATCCTATAATCATATTTGTGGACAAAGCATACATTGGAGAAAAACTCCACTTGTATCTCAAACAGTTTTAAAAATGATTGATATTTCCTCATAGAGAAGGATGAGCTGGCCAATCAGCTGTTGTAACGGCAGATTTCCTCCTCTTCGTCTGAAGAGGAGGTGTAGCAGGGATCGGACCAACACGCAGCGTGGTAAGTGTCCATATCGTTTATTATAAAACATCAACTGAACACTAAGAAATACAAAACAATAAATGTGAACATGAATGAAAACCAAACCGAAACAGTCCTGTGTGGTGACAAACACAGACACGGAAACAAACACCCACAAACCAACAGTGAAACCCAGGCTACCTAAGTATGATTCTCAATCAGAGACAACTAACGACACCTG
Organism: Oncorhynchus keta; assembly: GCF_023373465.1. Lineage (NCBI taxonomy): Eukaryota > Metazoa > Chordata > Actinopteri > Salmoniformes > Salmonidae > Oncorhynchus > Oncorhynchus keta. The sequence continues at coordinate 29,498,830 of NC_068439.1, forward strand.
CCTCTGATTGAGAACCCTACTAGGCCGAAACAGAAACCTAAACATAGAAACACAAAACCTAGACTGCCCACCCCAACTCACGCCCTGACCATACTAAATAAAGACAAAACAAAGGAAAATAAAAAGGTCAGAACTTGACAGCTGTCTACCTTTTTTCATCACTGGTAAACGCCAACACCATTCTGTTGTTGGGGTAAGGCCCATACCCTTCTAACACATACAACTACTTTTTAACATATTTAATTACATTTGGCAAGAAAACTATTTCACTCATATTGTAATTAATTATAGGGCATACTGTATCTCATAGAAATCTGTAAAAACTGGACAGTTACTTCAAAGGTTGAATATGGGCTTTAAACTATATAACTGATCAACAAACCATCATACCAGGTCATTTAATGCTTAAAACCCCCCAAAAGTGGTCCTGTGACACTAAGTTGGTAGAGCACGTTACTTACAATGCCAGGGTTTTGGGATTGTTTACTGCTGGGGAGCAGTGTGAGAAAATGGATGCACTCACTACCAATGTTACCTAAAAACAAATAGCCACTGAGCACATTTTAGGTCTGCTGAGTGCAAAGTTGAACGTTGTAAAAATACTGTGTTACTTCCAACATGCGTTTACTGTGGACAGTGAGGCTGTACCTTCTTAAATGTACAGTTTTAACAGTAGCCAAGTGGGTTACTGTGGCTATTTGATCATAATGTATGCTTACCAGAGTGGTCTACCATCACCAACAATGGAGAAAATGCCTCCCGTAACATTTTAACATAGTAGCAGCCAATGTAGGCCTAAATTATATGAGACTTTTGAGAAAAAAACATGCAGGGCTTGACATTGACCTGTTTATCCAATTGTCCTTCAAACAAGGAGGTGACTGAAAATGTTGTTGTTTTGACGCAATTTCCATACCAGTACTACAGAGAATCAGACAAATGATGCTACCTTCTGCCTATTGGCTATTTAGCTTATTCAAGCCTGTCTAAAAATACAACACTGCCGCTTTAAGACAAAAAAAGCTCCTGATTTATTTTCAAACATGTCTAGAAAGGTATACATTTTGTGTTCTTGTAGGAAGCAATCACTTTTATTATTGACTATAACTGAGCTAATAGCTCACTAACTAGCAAAGGATATGAACAAAATGTGGCTACGTGCAGCTCGTGCTTTGATCTCAAAACAAGGGAATCTACTCACGACCGATCATGCTGTAATCAAGGGGTGGGCAATTCCAGTCCTTGAGGTCCTGATTGGTGTCACAGTTTTGCCCCAGCCACAGCTAACACACCTGACTCCAATAATCACCTAATCATGATCTTCAGTTCATAATGCTGTTTGATTAATAAGCTGTGTTTGCTAGGGATGGAGAAAAAGTATGACACCAATCAGGCCCTGGAGGACTGGAGTTGCCCACCCCTGCTGTAAACACAGTCCAGTTCAAAGTAAATAGCACATATCCATATATGTGACCAGGAAACTAGGCGTATGTCGCAGGTCACGACTTCACAGTAGAGCCGTTTGAAAGTAAAAAATATTTTTTTATCCAAATGGGTTTTTTGGTGGAAGCCTTCTCGAACATGTAAACTTTCAATGTATACTACAGTACTAAACTATATTCAGTTGCCCAGGGATATCCTCCTTGCTAACAAGGGCTGGCAGCACGACAATATGCATGTGATAAAGCATAAACCATTACCATGGGATATCCAATAACCATCCACACACACTATAAGATAGTGGAGTTGATGGAACAGGGAAATTTTGTTCTAAGTAATGCTAGAACCTTGAAATATATGACCCTGTTGACTTACCCAGACGTTTCTGTTAAGCGATGTGCTACAGGAAACCCAGCTGAAATAATTCAACTGTACTTTGAAGCGCAGGCACATAATTGTGTAGCGGAATCCCTGATGTTTACCAAACACAGGCCAGACCTAGAGTCTACCCCATTACTAAACATAGTTGGTTCTTACTTGAAAGAATATTTTATAGATGGATCCTGTTATAAGGACCATACGGGAAATCACACGGGATATGTTGTTGTGCAAAAACAGGGAAGATAATTTACTGAAGTAAAAATAGAATATTGTCCACAACCATGCTCAGCCTAGCTAGCTGAATTAAAAGCACGTATTGCCACATGCACACTAGGTAGAGGAAAAATGGTAAATATACATATACTGACTCAGCATAAGCACATGGAGTGTGTCACCTTTTTGGAGCCGTCTGGAAACAGTGAGGGTTCAAGAAAAGTGATGGAACACACATACAACGCCACAAGCAGATTGTTAAATTAATGACAGCATTAATGTACCCCACAAAACTGGCAATCGTGAAGTGTAAAGCACAATAAAAGGGTAATCATTTTGTTATTAGAAGTAATAATGTGGCAGATGAAGTGGCTGAAAAGGTATCAAAAAATGCACCATCACAATATTAACGGCACCAATGGTTATCATTGAATCTGCACCACAACCAGAAGACATAAGAATGCAGGAATGAGCAGGGACTTACAATCAATCAATGTGGCACCAGAGAGGGGTAACCAAAGATATCTATGGAGATCCTATGAAGGGACCATAGTGGCATGGTTGTGCATGGTTTTGACCATTGCGCAAGGGGGAAGTGGTAATAAAAATTAAAAAGCAAGGCTACTGGTCACCATACCTACAGGCAATGGAGGATAATGCATTAGCAAAATGTGAGGTATGTGTGCAAAACAACAATCGAAAGGTAAGGGAAGACCCCCATGAAATGGTCAAAAATTAATGGCAAATTACTGCCATTGGGTGAACCATATACACAATCGCAAATACCACTCAAATGGATGACAGTTCATCCAAACCATATGGCAAGTGAAACATGGCAAATGCCAAGTGTCATAGCCCAAACATCCCAAAGATGGTGAGCGCGCTCCACTGTAGATTGTCATATGGCAAATGGTCACAAAGTCAAGACCCAAGGGTGACATTTTGAAATTCTACAATAATTCTAAATTTTAAAACCTCCAAAAAAGTGCTTTTTGGACTGTTTTTCTGGGGGGTTGATTTTTTTTGTCGTCAATTATACATATGTAATAACCGTATGAACATATATTTGTCTTATTTTATTGAGTTTGTCCATAAGGCCTATGTTTTGTCCATTTGCAATATATGATCATAGGAATTCGGCTTCCAAACCCAAAAGTCAGTGAACTATGTCCAAATGGCATAAGAAATGTCCAAATGGCATTTATACTGACCAAATTATATATATCACTATGTTAAGCCTATATATCACTATGTTAAGTCTATTTGTCATGGTTGATCATAGGAAGTCATATGAAGTAAGAATTTGGTGCAATGAGAGAGGAGTGGGATTGTCGTTTTTTTAAATATCTTTTTTAAATATGTCCAATATGCCATGGACCCCTTGCACTCCCCTAAAGTCATTAACCTCTTGCTCCTACCTGACACGCAGGCGTCTCATCTCGAAATGCAAATGCGCTACGCTAAATGCTAATAGTACTAGTTAAAACTCAAACGTTCATTAAAATACACATGCAGGGTATTGAATTAAAGCTACACTCGTTGTGAATCCAGGCAACAAGTCAGATTTTTAAAATGCTTTTCGGCGAAATCATGAGAAGCTATTATCTGATAGCATGTAACACCCCAAAAGACCCGCAGGGGACGTAAACAAAATAATTAGCATAGTCGTCGCTACACAAACCGCACAAATAAAATATAAAACATTCATTACCTTTGACCATCTTCTTTGTTGGCACTCCTAGATGTCCCATAATCACTATTGGGTCTATTTTCGATTAAATCGGTCCACATATAGCCTAGATATCGATCTATGAAGACTGTGTGATAAACGGGAAAAAATAGCGTCTTATAACGTAACGTCATTTTTTTTAATTAAAAAAGTCGACAATAAACTTTCACAAAACACTTCGAAATACTTTTGTAATGCAAATTTAGGTATTAGTAAACGTTAATAAGCGATCAAATTGATCACGAGGCGAAGTATATTCTTTAGCTGTCCGTCTGGAAATAATGTCTGGGTAAATCTCTACCAAAATATCCGGTCGGAGACCGGAAGAAATGCGCTGCCTTGCGTCTGTTTGACCAAGAAACAAATAGTAGGCAAATGACAAGATTCTAGACAACGTGTGGAAGCTGTAGGTATTGCAATCTCAGCCCCATTAAATGTGGTTCACCTTTATAAATGGGTTCAATTCGCGCATGGATATATTTTTCCATTTTCAGTGATCAGATTTTCCTGCACTTTTCGATGAAACGCACGTTCTGTTATAGTCGTGATTTAACCAGTTTTATAAACGTCTGAGTGTTTTCTATCCACACATACTAATCATATGCATATACTATATTCCTGGCATGAGCAGCAGGGCGCTGAAATGTTGCGCGATTTTTAAACAGAATGTTCGAAAAAGTAGGGGGTAGGAGTAACAGGTTAAGAACCATTTTTAAAAATTGCTCCTGGTAACCTGTTCAGATTACCAGGTGCACAGCTGTCCATTTGCAATGTCTTACAATGTGCATTTACCATGAATTGGACATGCTCTAATATACTGCAGAAATGCCCAATTGACTGGCCCGTTGAACTCGGATGGTTGATCAGTGATAGTTGTTCCTCTTATTTCCAGACGGACAGCTAAAGAATATACTTCGCCTCGTGATCAATTTGATCGCTTATTAACGTTTACTAATACCTAAAGTTGCATTACAAAAGTATTTCGAAGTGTTTTGTGAAAGTTTATCGTCAACTTTTTTAATTAAAAAAAATGACGTTACAAGACGCTATTTTTTTCTGTTTATCACACAGTCTTCATAGATCGATATCTAGGCTATATGTGGACCGATTTAATAGAAAAAAAGACCCAATAGTGATTATGGGACATCTAGGAGTGCCAACAAAGAAGATGGTCAAAAGTAATGAATGTTTTATATTTTATTTGTGCGGTTTGTGTAGCGACGACTATGCTAATTATTTTGTTTACGTCCCCTGCGGGTCTTTTGGGGTGTTACATGCTATCAGATAATAGCTTTTCATGCTTTCACCGAAAAGCATTTAAAAAATCTGACTTGATGCCTGGATTCACAACGAGTGTAGCTTTAATTCAATACCCTGCATGTGTATTTTAATGAACGTTTGAATTTTAACTAGTACTATTAGCATTTAGCGTAGCGCATTTGCATTTCCAGATGTCCAGATGGGACGCCTGCTTGTCAGGTAGGAGCAAGAGGTTAAACAATTTAAGGCAATGCTACCAAATACTAATTGAGTGTTTGTAAATTTCTGACCCACTGGGAATGTGATGAATAAATAAATCATTATCTCTACTATTATTCTGATATTTCACATTCTTAATATAAAGTGGTGATCCTAACTGACCTAAGATAGGGAATTTTTACTAGGATTAAATGTCAGGAATTGTGGAAAAACTGAGAGTTTAAATGTATTTGGCTAAGGTGTATGTAAACTTCCGACTTCAACTGTATATGTCCGTTGTTTCATTCAATGTTCACTCCCTGTAACATACTTGCTTCTCGTCTCCAGCGTCTGTCCGTTACAGAATGCTGACACCATTATTTGAAGCATCGGGGAGTTCGTGTTTTTTGTTTTTGGTGTTGACGACGGGTCCCGGTGCCATTGCCGATGGAACCGGGGGTTCCTCAGCTGGCTCGTCGGGCTTCCATGCTTTAGCTGGCTCGTCGGGCTTCCATGCGTTAGCTGGCTCGTCGGGCTTCCATGCTGGCTCGAGGTGTCCTTGCCTCGGTTGGCTCGGCAGGCTCCCATCCCACATCATGCCTCAGCCGGCTCGTCGGGCTCCCACGCCTCAGCCAGCTCATCAGGCTCCCATCCCACATCATGCCTCAGCCGGCTCGTCAGGCTCCCACGCCTCAGCCAGCTCATCAGGCTCCCATCCCACGTCATGCTTCAGCCGGCTCGTCGGGCTCCCACGCCTCAGCCAGCTCATCAGGCTCCCATCCCACGTCATGCCTCAGCCAGCTCGTCGGGCTCCCACGCCTCAGCCAGCTCATCAGGCTCCCATCCCACATCATGCCTCAGCCGGCTCGTCGGGCTCCCACGCCTCAGCCAGCTCATCAGGCTCCCATCCCACATCATGCCTCAGCCGGCTCGTCGGGCTCCCACGCCTCAGCGGGATCGTCAGGCTTTCATTGTGTAATGTCATTTTGTTCCACATGTCCAGACGCTGTTCCAGGTTTTGTTATATGTCCGTTGTTTCATTAAATTTTCACTCACTGTACTTGCTTCTCGTCTCCAGCGTCTGTCCTTACAGATATGTTACGTTTCCTATGTATATATTACTTTGTGGATGTCCATCACCCATTTCATATGATATGTTATAAATTACCATTCGTATTATATGTTATGAATTTGCTAAATGTATGATATGTTATGAAATTATAGCTAGGTACCTAGGTGGCTAAAGTTATTTAGCTGGCTAATGTTAGCTAGGCTAGGGATTAGGGTTGGTAGTTAGAGTTAAGGTTAAGTCCAGGAGTTCGGTTAAAGGGATATGATTAGCTGAAAGGGATAAATCTTCTTCGGGATCTGTGTCCCGTCCACGGGACGGTTAAGCTAACGTTGGCTATTGCGATTAGTATGAGGTTGTTGGTAACAAGAACATTTCCAAGGACATAGAAAAATCTGATATTGGCAGAAAGCTTCAATTCTTGTTAATTTAACTGCACTTTCCAATATACAGTAGCTATTACAGTGAAATAATACCATGCTATTGTTTGGGGGGAAAAGGGCATGTTTTGAACATGAAAAGTTTTTAATAAACAAATTTGGCACATTTATGCAGTCTTGATGCAAAGTTTTATTGGATCAGTCTAAAACTTTACACATTCACTGCTGCCATCTAGTGGCCAAAATCTAAATATTACCTGGGCTGGAATGATACATTATGGCCTTTCTCTTGCATTTCAAAGATGATGGTACAAAAAAATACAAAAGAAGAGTTGTTTATTTCTTTGTATTATCTTTTACCAGATCTATTGTGTTATATTCTCCTACATTCCTTTCACATTTCCACAAAGTTCAAAGGGTTTCCTTTCAAATGGTACCAATAATATGCATATCCTTGTTCCAGGCCCTGAGCTACAGGCAGTTAGATTTGGGTATGTCATTTTATGCAAAAATTTAGAAAAAAGGGGCGGATCCTTAAGATCCTTGAGAGGTGCCATGTGCCATGTGGTCTCACGTGTACCTCTAAACTTCCCCATCTTATGCTGTGCTTCTGTGCCGTTTTAAACATTCATATGGTTGTTTATAATCTATTCTATATTTATATGGGGTCTCTAACTTCTGTGCTTCTACACGCACTTCCAATTCTTGACACAATTTTCCCCAGCCTGTTTGTTTGTAGAATCTTTTATAGTGTGGATTACCCAGATTTGTCAAACATTCAGCTGGACAATAAGGCCTTTCTGATCTTCTCAAATAGCAAAACTTTTGATTAAAGTCAGCACAGTCCCTATGATCATATTGTAAGTATTAGGTACCACCACTAATTATTTCAGTGGAGATGGCACACACAATAAGCAATTTGTCTGTCTTAATTTAGATGCTGTATATTGAGCCCATTCATACCAGTCGTTTTCTTCTGCTTCCCTCCATAGTTGTTCTTTTACCAGATCACTGTTAGGGGGACCATGAGAGGGCAGAGAAGTCGGTGGTGGGGAAATCCCATCCATTTCCTGTTGATTCTCCTTCTCCTGCATCACTGCCTGCCTTTGGGGTATATGCCAGAGTAGATGTCCCATCAATAACCGTGCACATGTCACTCTCCCCCTCCTCTGATTCTCTGGGTGTTCAGGAAGGAGTGCCTGTTGACTCTCAGTAATTGCATTTTGTTCTCTTCTCCCTCTGCTTCTTCCTGGCTCCTGTCTGATGTCTCAATATCCTCAGCTTCCTCATGGCTCGCTGGTGCAGTGGTTTAGATGGTACCACATAGTGCTTCCTTCCTTCACCATTTACCTTCTTCATCATATCCACATAGTCTATTACTAAATGGCGAAATGGCATTCCTAGGACTGGTATATGACCTATGAGTGTGGTTATTCCCTACATAAGGGACGCCGATGGCATTACCCATATGGTTGATGAGGATCTCCATATTGCAAATGTACGGTCCCTTACAAGACATTCGGATGGGTTATTAGAATAGGCCAATGGCCTCTGGTCATGCCCCAGAGCCATATTCTCTGGGAAGTCATCAAATAAAGTCTCTCGGACATTTAGTTTCTGTTTTATAAAATCTTTAGTCAATTTTCCTCTGTTCTGGAAAATTCCACCAGATGGCGACTGGCTGCTTATTGCAAATAACCCAGAAACAAGATGGCGTCGAGGCCTCAACGCTTTTTGAGTTAAGGCCTATTTTTTGGAATTAAAGGTGAAAACGGTAATACTGCGCTAATTTGACCACTTCACGTCAAAGTACATAAACCTACGGTGTAGGAACCAGCCATTGATCTATTGTACGTTGAATTCTTTCTCTTAATGTCCTTTTGGTGATGTTTAAAGAAATATTTTTTTTGTTTGTTTTTAAGTTACAGATCCAGTTGTGGCATGTTTAAACGTATCCGCTAAGGAGGGTTTAGGAGCTCTACGTGATTTCTGTGATTTTCTGAACACACACACACACACACACACACACACACACACACACACACACACACACACACACACACACACACACACACACACACACACACACACACACACACACACACACACACACACACACCGGGGAGTGACACAGTGTGAGGCTTATAAATACACAGAGCCTGTAATAGTTACCTGCATATCAAAGAACCGTCAGACCTATACTGCGTGACAGTATCATACTAAATGGAGTGTCTCAGATTTATGTACAGATTTATATACGTTTTGCAAATTCATAACATATAATACAAATTGTAATTCATAACATATCATATGAAATGGTTGATGGACATCCACAAAGTAATACATACCATATGAAACGTAATGTATCATACAGTACCTAATGGAGTGTCTCAGATTTATTTACAGAATAATACAAAATGCTCTGAGACCAGGTTTAATATAAGCATATCATTAGTTTTTTTATCAAGCTCTGTCAAGTTGATTGTTGATCATTGCTAGACAGCCATTTTCAAGTCTTGCCATAGAATTTCAAGCCAATTTAAGTCAAAACTGTAACTTGGCAACTCATTCAATATCGTCTTGCTAAGCAACTCCAGTTGCTTGCCTTGTTCTTTAGGTTATTGTCCTGCTCAAAGGTGAATTCGGCTCCCAGTGTCTGTTGGAAAGCAGACTGAGCCAGGTTTTCCTCAAGGATTTTGACTGCTGTATTTTGTTTATTTTTACACTAAAAAAAACTACCTTGCAGATGGCAAGCATACCCATAACATGATGCAGCCACCACCATGCTTGAAAATATGAAGAGTTAGTACTCAGTGATATGTTATGTTGGATTTGACCCAAACACAACACTTTGTATTCAAGACAAAAAGTACATTTCTTTGTCACATTTTTTGCAGCATTATTTAAGTTCCTTGTTGCAAATAGGTTGCATGCTTTGGAATATTTGTATTATGTACATGCTTCCTTCTTTTCACTCTATCGTTTAGGTTAGTATTGTAGAGTAACTACACTGTTGTTGATCCATCCTCACTATACTCATATCACAACCATTAACCAGAAGGGGACTAGGGTTCCAATTTTGGAACACCCCCCCCCCACGTTCAGCTGGAAGGTGGCGCATGGAACGCAAAAATATTCCTAAAAATATTTCACCTCCACACATTAACAAGTCCAATGGCTCAAATGAAAGATAAACACCTTGTTTATCTACCCAGCAAGTCAGATTTCTAAAATGTTTTACAGCGAAAACATAGCACATATTTATGTCAAACCACCACCGAAGACACGGCTAATTTGCATAGCCAAGTTGAAAAAAAATATGCAATCAACAAACGCAGGATTAAAAGAAAAATAATGCACTAACCTTTTGAAATCTTCATCAGATGACAGTAATATAACATGTTACACAGTACATTTATGTTTTTTTCAATAATATGCTATATATATCCATAAATCTCTGTTTACAATGATGCATCGTTCAAAAAATGCTACTCAAATGTCCTGAGAAATGACGATAGCTCCGGCAGATAACAAGGAATACACATCATAAACTTTGACTAAATATGCATGTTCTACATATATATAGTTAGATACACTTTTTCTGAATGCAATCGCTGTGTTACATTTATTTTTAACGTTACAGGTTTCGTTCACTAGGCTATACTATGAGTCGGCGCTCAAAAAGTAGCATTATGGCTCCTCTATCTTGGAGTCCACATAAACCCAAATTTACCACATAAATATTCCCTTACCTTTGCTGTTCTTCCATCAGAAGACCTGGAAGGAATTATACTTACCAAAAACAGCATTTAGTTTTGCAGTCTGTGTCTTTCGGTTCTCAAACACGACACATTTCGGTTGAAATGTAGCCAAAAGTCAAGTGGATGCGCACCAAAACGTCGAACTTACATATTATATGTCGATTAAACTTGTCAAACTAACTTCATAATCAAGCTTTAACATGTTATAAAGGTGTACAGCAATCGTGAGGACGAACAGAAACGCATGCATTGTATAATCGATCTTGGAAAAAAGACAGGACCTGAGCAGAGCGCGCATAAAAGTGACCCGTTTTTTCGTGTGACCGAAAGGTTTCGGCCCGCCAAAACTCTCATGAGCGTGGGATTCTCACAATGAGAAGCCCCATTGAAAGCTGAGATCGTGCTGAAGACAGAGAGACTGTTCCCAGACCTGTAACTGCTTGGGGAGGGTGGGCGCGATGACGTCAAAGTTGGGCCAACTTTTCTGATGACAAGAGAGAGTTTGGGAGAATGACTGCCCTGAGAGTTCTGCTTTACATACAGACATCATTTAAACGGTTTTAGAAGCTTTAGAGTGTTTTCTATTCAATAATATTTTTTTATTTGCATATATTAGCAACTTTTGACAAAAAAAATTATGTTTACTATGGGCACGCAATTACTCCAGCGGGGGCAGTAGACGGCCCTATCCCCAAGAGTTAAACTATGTAACTGTTTTAAAATCACCATTAGCCTCATGGTGAAATCCCTTAGCAGTTTTACTTCCTCTTTGACAACTGGGGAAGGGCAGCTGTAACGTTGTAGTGATTGGGTGCATTGATACACCATCCAACGTGTAATTAATCACCCAGGATGTAACACAACAAAATGTGAAAAAGTTAAGGGGTGTGAATACTTTTTTAACAAACTTCAGGGACACAACCAAAGCTAATTTGGGACAACCAAAGACTGTTGATCCTTGTAATGGGTGACACTGTCATTGGATAACGGCGCAAGAGTGATACATACAGAATTAATGTGGTAAGGATTTGAATTTCCTTCTGTGTTTGGGTGAGGGAATGTTGAGGAAATAAAAGTTTGGGTTGTCTGGCTTACAGTCTGAATGGATTGAAACTGTGATACATCTTCTTTAAAGCCTGTGTCTGTTTACTACTTCTACTGCTAGCAGGATGACCCTTAGAAATGTAATGATGTATGATGTATGGTATTGCCTTGGAAACTAAGGGAACGCAGTAGGTTATATATAGGTGCCTCATGTTAACTGAGGCCATATGTCATATACAAACAAAGAATCATTAACCACAAATCTGTATTGCATAAATTGTTATAGGGGTCAATATTTTTTTAGAAGGACGCATACATTGATGAGTGACATTTCCAGGTTAGAAACACACATAACTCTGTTGTTGTTCTAATTTCACCTTTGCCACACATGTTATCTACTGTAAGGCTGTTGTACTTGAATAATGGTGTAGCTTACATTTTTTAGAAGGAGGCAAAATCATTTGAATAAGAAAAAACAACATTTGAATGGTTGATAAAAGCAGATGTTAGATAAAAGCGAAAAAATATCATTAATGTTTGATAGGAAATCTTGTCCAATTTCTGCTCAAGTGTAAATTACCTTAAAATGTCAAGTGATGTGCATTTGTCAACAACTCGCCTTGGATTCAATCCAAGTTGTAGAGTGCTATGAAGCTATTAGGGTGCCATTTCAGACATCCATGGATATATAATGGTGAGGCCCTCCAGCTTTCACATCATGACCTTTTTCTCAACACTTTCCCTCCTTCCCCCTATCTCTCTCTCTCATTTTCCCTCCTTCTCAGAAAGTATTGATCTAGTCATCATTGTCAAGCCCAGAGCCAGGAACACATCATGCAGTGAATCTTATGTATCTCTGATAACGTATATAAAGTCAGTTAATTACTGGAAAATCAATTTCCCTCAACTGACTTGGCTGTAAACTTGAAATCGAGCCAAATACCCACATAGTAAATTACAAATACAGTATATTCGATTTCTATAAAAAATAATTAATAAGATAGCTATTTTTGAAAACGAATGAAAATAGCTATACACAAAAAAAGTAAAGTGATTCTTAACATACACCAACAAACACATTCTAAAATTGCATTTTTATCCTCCCTAATTTTATCATTGGAATGTGATACAAAATGAGGCAAGTGTGCTTTATGATCACACGGACACCTCCAAGCAGTCGGATAGGCTATTAGGAGTGTTTATCTGACTGGATAAAAAAAGGATTTAACATTTTTTACATTATTATAATTATTTATTTAATAATTACCCCCCCCCACACTGGACTTGTTTATACTGTGTTTGGCTGAATATGGTCCATTGAGCATGCTCGACTCTCAACATAGGTGATGAAATCATGATGAAATTGCTGTACAATACGATCTTGTTGCCATCGATTGCACATTAAAATGTTATAAATCAACACTGCGGAGCAATCCCTGTCCTCTGCCGTGCCCTAATTGTAGAACTGCTATAACATAAAGAAAGTCATAATTAAAACAGGTTCAGCCCCTGGTTCGACCATGATCTGGCAGAGTTACTCCAGCTCAAGAATTCCATTTGGCAATTTGCTCAGCACAGGTATACTCAGGCTGACTGGATCTCGTTCAGGCAAATTAGAAATAAGTGCACTCAGGCTATCCAGAAGGCAAAAGTTAGTTACTTTAAGGAGCAGTTCTCTGTGGGTCTAACCCCAATAAGTTCTGGAAAACTTCTTGACTCCACGAATTTCAAATATAAAATATATGTTGATTTGTTTAACACTTTTTGATTACTACATGATTCCATATGTATTATTTTCTAGCTTTGATGTCATGGGCATTAATATGAAGTTGGTCCACCCTTTGCTTCTATAACAGCCTCCACTCTTCCGGGAAGGCATTTCCACTAAATGTTGAAACATTACCGTGGGGACTTGCTTCCATTCAGCCACGAGCATTACTGAGGTCGAGCAATGATGTTGGGTGAATTAGGCCTGGCTTAGTCGTCGTTCCAATTCCTCACAAAAGGTGTTTTATGGGAATGAGGTCAGGACTCTGAGCAAGCCAGTCATGTTCTTCCACACCGATCTCGACAAACCATTTCTGTATGGACCACGCTTTGTGCATGGGGACATTGTCATGCTAAAACAGGAGCGGGCCTTCCCTCAACAATTGCCACAAAGTTGGAAGCAGAGAATCGTCTAGAATGGCATTGTATGCTGTAGCCTTAATATTTCAATTTCACTGAAACTAAGAGGCCTAGCCTGAACCACGAAAAACAGCCCCAGACCATTATTCTTTCTCCACCAAACTTTACAGATGGCACAATGCAGGTAGCATTCTCCTGGCATCCGCAAAACCCAGATTCGTCTGTTGGACTGCCAGATGGTGGAGAGTGATTCATCACTCCAGAGAACGCGTTTCCACTGATCCAAAGTCCAATTGCGGTGAGCTTTACACCGCTCCAGCCAACGCTTGGCATTGCGCATATTGACCCTAGGCTTGTGTGCCACTGCTCAGCCATGCAAACCAATTTCATGAAGCTCCCGACAAACAGTTATTGTGCTGATGTTGCTTACAGAATTAGTTTGGAACTCAGTAGCAGACAGATGAGGACAGACAATTTTTTACGTGCTACGTGAGCTGAGCTTGTGTGGCCTACCACTTTGCGGCTGATACATTTCCACTTCACAATAACAGCACTTACAGTTGACCGGGACAGCTCTAGCAGGGCAGATATTTGACAAACTGACTAGGTGGCATCCTATGACGGTGCCACATTGAAGTCACTGTGCTCTTCAGTAAGGTCATTCTACTGCCAATGTTTGTCTATGGAGATTGCATGGCTCTGTGGTCGATTTAATACACCTGTAAGCAACGGATGTGGCTGAAATACCCAAATCCACTCATTTGAAGGGGTGTCTGCATACTTTTGTATATGTAGTGTATGTAAAAATGTCAACAACAACACTCCCTGACGGAAGAAGAATGGGGGCAGAACATGCATATCAGATGCCACATCACAGACCTGGGAAGAAGGGAGGAAGGGAAAGAAGATGACAAGGGATTGAATATATACAGTGCTCTAATCAAAGAGGTGAATATGGAGAGGTCTCTATATCAGGACGGAGAACAGAGAGAGGAAGGGAGAGAGAGAGAGATAGATAGATAGAAGCGACATTGCTTTAGAAGCAGCATCGAGCTAAAATCATTTCTATTATGTCTCAATAAGAAGCCATTTTTTTCACCGCCGCATAACAGACATAAATGCGATCCACTTTAAAAAGCACCTCAACCCACTAGCACCTGGTAAATCACACCCAAACACTACACAGTCACAGTTACAGTGTATTTCAAGCCGATTCTGTGTACCAAGATCCTAATAGTGGTGTTTACTATAGAAGTCAGCCTTTCGTGGACCCTGTTGAAAAAGGAGAGAGACAGAGAGGAGGGAGGGAGGGAGGACAGGTACTAGGTACGAGTCGAAGGACAGACTGGTGAGTCTTCCTGTTTCCTATTTACACACACACTAAACGCTTTGGTACTTCAATCACAACATTTCTGCTTTAATATATATGCTTTGTGTGTAGAAGCTCAGGGGAGTACGCAAACCATTTCACAAGATGACCTGCTTTCTGTTTCATGGTTTGTTTCTGTTTCATCCGAAGGCACAGGGATTTATTCCTTCAGTTGGTCACTTTTATTTAAACCGTTTTTCCAAAATCTGATGATATGGGTGTTTTAGTGCAACGAAGCCTTCGGGAAACCCAGAAGACAGGAAACTTCATTGCATAATCCATTGATTGTGGATTATTTGAAATTCATATTCCCTACAGTATCATTCAAGGATAAAACAGTACACACATAATGTAAAACCCAAGGGACAGAATCCAGCAAAGAGGAGACGTTATGCGACATTCCCATTAGGTCCCTTTTAGGGTTTTGAGAATTCTGACTTTCTGAGAATGTTTTAGGAACGTTAAAACACAACGTTAACCTCGGGACCATGAGGACGTTCAGTACCGTGTTTGATCGTAGTATAACATTATAATAAGATATTTTGATGTCCATTAGGGAACATTACGAATAGGTTCCTATTTGGTTCGAATATTATCCATGGGACTTTCATGACCACAAGAGGACATTTCATCATGGTCAAGGGAACATCCAATGATGGTCTCAAGGGTATGTACTCTGAGGGACCTTTGTGTAGTTGTAAGTTGACACTTTTGTCTCTGCTCTTTTTTTCTAAGGTCAGAAAATAAAATACCAGTTACGGTCTCACACCACAAATCTGAACGGATCGTGGCAAAAAGTGTTTTAGCTACTCAGTTTTAGCTACTCAGTGTTCTTGGAATTGTCTCCAGACCAGTTTAAAACTTCAGGATCTTGTTTTCTTGGAGCAGTTGAAAAGTTTGGTTGACTCCGTGTTTTGCACAGATAATGCACTTGGGGTTTTGAATGCTGACATAATGATGGATGGACAACACATTTCAATTTTGTGTTGTCCATCCATCATGTCGAATACTGCTCATTAAATTAATTTAGTAGATATTTCTAAAAACATAATTCCACTTTCACATTATGGGGTATTGTGTGCAGGCCAGTGACACAAAATCTAAATTTAATCTATTTTGAATTCAGGCGGTAACACAAGAGAATGTGGAAAAAGTCAAGGGGTGTGAATACTTTCTGAAGGCACCGTTTTATATTCCTAACTCTATCTTAATTTATATCTTACATTTTGGGGGATTTGTGTTTATTGTTTTACATTGTTTGGTATTACTGCACTGTTGGAGCTAGAAACATAAGCATTTTCCTAGACTTGCGATAACATCCGCAAAATGTGTACGCGACCAATAACATTTGTTTTGATTAATTGGGGACAAACTCAGTACAGTGTTGGTCAGAGGGGACGATCTGAAGAAGACCCGCGGTAATACGTAGAATGTATGCACACATGACTGTAAGTCGCTTTGGATAAAAGCGTCTGCTAAATGGCATATATTATTATTATATTTACCTGTAATTACATTATTACTACATTATTTTACAAACACATATAAACCCTTCATCTACAACACAATACAGGCTATATGAATCGGAATCAGTCATTATGTATTTAAGTCGTGTTTGTACGGTCATTTGTATGCCTTATTATCTGAACGCTAATTAGTCATGATTGTAGGTCTGTAAGTGGGCTATTAAACCGTCCACACAGAAATGAGGAGCAACGGGGGTCTCTCACACACACACACACACACACACACACACACACACACACACACACACACACACACACACACACACACACACACACCAGGCTGTTTTAAGTAAACATTTACATTCTGGGTCACATTTTAATTTCATGTGCAGTATTCCACTCAGCCTCCGACTTTGCATCAAAATTGAAAGGCTTGTATGTGTTGTCCATCCATCATTATGTCAGCATTCAAAACTCCAAATGCAATATCTGTGGAAAACACATTGGAGAGGTTTTAAAATCTGAAAAAGTAATTCAGTATTCACTCTCTACTGGCAGCTCTGTGGCCAACCAAGAAATGTCTTTGAAACTTTTCTTTGAGCATCTGAATCTAGCCTCTCATCCTCCAATCAAAGGCAATTTACATAGAAGTATTACCCATGAGCCTGGGGGTTTGAAAGGGAGAGAGTGAACAGTTTAATCAACATGCAGTCATCAGTAGCTAGTCAGATTATTTAGGAAGGAAGTGAAAACCTAGTTTGAGGTCTTATCTGATGAAACCAGCGAGATTCAATTAATAGCTCATTCCCACAAGACCTGTGATTGTTAAAATCCTTTCATGTGACTATGCCACAACAGTTAACGCTTTAGGAGGGTGGAGAAGTTCATTGTAAGAGCTGTAATGGAATGAATTGAACAGTATCAAACACATCAAACTGTTCCATCAATTCCATTCCAGCCTTTACAATGAGCCATCTTCTGATTCAAAGTGAAACCAGCCTCTAAAGGGCTCTAAACTCTCAGACTTGTTACACCCAAGATAAAGAATGAATGACTCTTCTGGTAAGTAGCACCCTTTACTCCAACCTAAATATGCACAGTGTCTGCTTCAATGGAGTATGCCTCATGGTTTGTGATGGGAATGTACACTGCATAATGTAGGTTCTGTGTTGTGGTTTTCGTAATAGAGGTCAGCTTTGCAAAGACCTGGCAGGGGGATCCAGAGTTCAATGTTTCAGCTCATCAGTTAGCCCACTAAGCTAAAGCCTAGGCATTAGCTTGGAGAACCAACACAAGTCTTCAGGTCTTAGGCCAGGTTAATCATCAGACGAGCATGGTTCACTGAACCACCTCAGGTCACCCGCCAATGTGCTAGCTGCTTTGCATGCTGGCCAATGTGTGTCAAACAGAAGTCAGGTGTGTGGGAAAACAGACATATCCTCCTCTCTCCTTCTATCCCTCTATCTCTCCATGCACCACAGGCGTCTGGAATAGTGTGTGATGACCATCACTGTCACCACTGGCTTAATGCTCGTCGCTAGGGGCAGGGAACGTCTGGCCTCACGCCCACACTCACGTCAGTCAGCGAGTCTCTTGGAGGGAAGGGAGCCCTGGGTGAAGCAGCTTATCTTACTGTCTGCTAGGGACGGGTATGAGTAATCAAGTACTCGAGTACTCGAACGGACATCAAAACTCAATCTTTAACCAAGGATAAAAATAAAAGATCATGTAAAACAATTTGGTGTAATGTGCTTTGCGGCTGCCCGAAAGGCAAGTGACATTTTATCTCCTCAAAAAATGTAATGTTGTCTTCAGCTCTTGTGTTCCATTTGTACATGTGCATTTACAGGCCACAACAAAAACAAAACAAGCCAAGCATGATTCTTCTCCTTAAATTCCCTTTTCCCTCTGTGTATCACTCACTCAATTGCGTTCCGACTGCCTCCTCTACACACGCTAACGGGGCACACTAACTCCTGTTAGGCCTACAGAAATAAATGCCTATAAAAACGTATCTAAATGATGGGATACACAAGCTACATTCCGTGACAAATAATGTCAGTTTTATCACATTCAGAATGGACTGGTTGATTGATGTAGCGAAATATTAATAATTGCATAACGTCTATTTCCCGATTTAGGCTATTTTGCAAACTGCTAGTTCCATTTAGGATTGGTTAGCCTAGGCTATAACCCCCTTAAACATGGACAGGCTCCACACTGAAATTACGCAAAGCAAAAGAGCGTATTTTCATCATTTTCATTAAGCCTAGACCTCACCAAACTGATGCCATTGCCGTAATTCATCACCATGCAGCGTTTCATGTAGAATTGTTCATCCATTTGGAAAATTCCAAAGAACTGGCAGAATAAACTATATAGAACGTCTGTGTATCGAAAATAAGACGGATTTTGGTTTGTAACCCAGCAAAAATGTACTTTCAACTAAAATTGAGCCCGTTTCAAATGATCACACACAAATAACTGTTCCAGATGCGAGATGCGTATCACTTCGCACTGGAAACTTTGTCTCGTGGATAACAACCCCCTTACAAACATATACACCGGCTTTGAGGACATTCTCACTTTTATACAACAGGTTACCAACATATTCAAATGACGATTGGCATATTTTCATGAAAAACATTATTTTTATGAATTTATTCATACTATTTCATCCTTCCACAAGATATAGGCCCGACACAAATCTAAGGTTGCTACCCAATTCAGCTGGTCGTTCGTTCTATGGGTTCAGTTGCCAGAGATGCGACCCAGTCATTCAGTCTTGTTGTTCTGTATCTATGGACGCGACCCAGTCGTTCAGTCTTTTTGTTCTGTATCTAGCCCTTTGTTCTAAAACATTCTTATCCCAGGCTTGCTAGCTAGCCAACTATGGCTAACTTACAGTCACGTCAAAAAGTGCAGCTGGAATAACAGCAAAGTTTACAGTATTTGTTTAAAATGTTTTCTAGTGACATTTATTTGGATGCATCCATAACAATGAGTTAATGAGGCACGATTTTGCCTGGCATAGAAAATATGCTCACTCGTCGGGACCCTGTTGTTCAGAGGAGCTAGCCAACAACACAGCTAACACAGTCACTTCATACTGAAGCTGAAACAACTGCAAACTAGCTGCACTTCATTTAGTTACCTTTTTTCAATTGACATTTCTTTGTAAATAAATATTCATAAAAATGATGCCAGCTGATTCATGATTTCGACTGACTAAGAAACACTGCCTGTCTGTCTCGTCCCGACTCCCAACACGTTCATTACTATAGGACAGCTAGAGATCACATTTTTATATTGTCACCATCATCTTGCACACCTGCGCCTCATGACACGCACCTGGACTCCATCACCTCCTTGATTATCTTCCATGTATCTGTCCCTCCCCTTGGTTCTTTCCTCAGGTGTTATTGACGCTGTTTTTATGTCTGTTCGTTTGTGTTTCGTGTTCATTGTTTATTTTATTTATTAAAACACTCACTCCCTGAACTTGCTTCCCGACTCTCAGCGCACCCGTTACAGTATGGCACTATTTAGATGTGTGTGTGTGTGTGTGTGTGTCTGTCTGTATGTGTGCATCTATGTGTGTACAAACACCTTCACGGATTCAGCCTCAGGAAAATTGGCATTATCTGTAACAACACTGCCCCTCAGTGTCATTCAAACTTACTTATGTTTTATTTTGACTTATTTTTTAATATCTTTGACCATCATTCTATCCCCCACCCAGCAACTCCACTCCCACTTCTCTCCAACTCCGCATCCCAACCCTCAGCCCAATCTATCTCTGCTGGCCCCCTTCTTCAAATTTCTATGCACCTTATATCTTTCAACTATGCTGTGATGTTTAACATACAATTTCAATCTAATCGAATAGATTCCACAGATTACGAGTTGAAGATACATACTTTTATTAAGAGTATTAGTATATTAGTAATTGACTGATCCGGTATCTCCAGATCTCGCAACAGTACTATTTCTAGGGTCAATTTGAAATCAGTGTGATGCATTTTCAGCCATTCCTGTACCTGAGACCGGTTTATTGCCTTTTTGACGATCGTGTTCCATGATATAATATAAAAAGTTAATATTACGGTTTCAATAAATGAAACTTAAAAGGCACTTGTTTATTGACTTAATATATATGGGGCAAATTAGCAATTAGGAGTTGTCATCTGTAAAGGTTATGATAAATGAGGCATTATTGAGCATTGTTGGAATAGATTTCCAGTGCGGGCCTTGAATTAAAAAAATATACAGGTCCAGTCAAAAGTTTGGACACACCTACTTATTCTAGGGTTTTTCATTATTTGTACTATTTTGTAGAATAATAGTGAAGACATCAAAACTATGAAATAACACATAGAATCACGTGGTAACAAAAAAAGTGCTAAACAAATTCAAATATTTTATCTTTGAGATCCTTCAAAGTAGCCACCCTTTGCCTTAATGACAGCTTTTCACACACTTTGCATTCTCTCAACCAGCTTCATGAGGTAGTCACCTGGAATGCATTTTAATTAACAGGTGTGCCTTGTTAAAAGTTCATTTGTGGAATTTCTTTCCTTCTTAATGCGTTTGAGCCAATCAGTTGTGTTGTGACATGGTAGGGGTGGTATACAGAAGATATCCCTATTTGGTAAAAGACCAAGTCCATATTTTGGCAGAAACTGTTCAAATAAGCAAAGAGAAACAAAAGTCCATCAATACTTTAAGACATAATGGTTAGCCAATGTAGAAACTTTCAAGAACTTTTAACGTTTCTTCCTGTGCATTGGCAAACACCATCAAGCATTATGATGAAAGTGACTCTCATGAGGACTGCCACAGGAAAGGAAGACCCAGAGTTACCTCTGCTGCAGAGGATACGTTCATTAGAGTTAACCAGCCTCAGAAATTGCAGTCCAAATAAATGCTTCACAGAGTTCAAGTAACAGACACATCTCAACATCAACTGTTCAGATGAGATTATGTGAAGCAGGCCTTATTGGTCGAATTGCTGCAAAGAAACCACTACTAAAGGACACCAATAAGAAGAAGAGACTTGCTTGGGCCAAGAGACATGAGCAATGGACATTAGACTGGGGGAAATCTGTCCAAATTTGAGATTTTTGGTTCCAACTGCCGTGTCTTTGTGAGACGCAGAGTGTGTGAACGGATGGTCTCCGCATGTGTGGTTCCCACCAAGAAGCATGGAGTAGGAGGTGTTATGGTGTGGGGGTGCTTTGCTGGTGACACTGTCTGTGATTTATTTCAAATTCAAGGCACACTTAACCAGCATGGCTACCACAGCATTCTGTAGCGATTCGGAATTCCCATCTGGTTTGCGCTTTGTAGGACTATAATTTGTTGTTCAACAGGACAATGACCCAACACCCCTCCAGGCTGTATAAGGGCTATTCGATCAAGAAGGAGAGTGATGGAGTGCTGCATCAGATGACCTGGCCTCCACAATCACCCGACCTCAACCCAATTGAGATGGTTTGGGATGAGATGGACCGCAAAGTGAAGGAAAAGCAGCCAACAAGCGCTCAAGTGCTCAGCATAACACACATAGTGTGTTACCAATTGTTTTCTTGGTGACTGTGGTCCCAGCTGCCTTGAGATCATTCCTCACCGTTCTCATGATCATTGCAACTCCACGAGGTGAGATCTTGCATGGAGCCCCAGGCCGAGGGAGATTGACAGTTCTTTTGTGTTTCTTCCATTTGCGAATAATCGCACCAACTGTTGTCACCTTCTCACCAAGCTGCTTGGCGATGGTCTTGTAGCCCATTCCAGCCTTGTGTAGTTCTACAATCTTGTCCCTGACATCCTTGGAGAGCTCTTTGGTCTTGGCCATGGTGGAGATTTTGGAATCTGATTGATTGATTGCTTCTGTGGACAGGTGTCTTTTATACAGGTAACAAACTGAGATGAATAGCACTCCCTTTAAGAGTGTGCTCCTCATCTCAGCTTGTTACCTGTATAAAAGACACCTGGGAGCCAGAAATCTTTCTGGTTGAGAGGGGTTCAAATACTTATTTCCCTCATTAAAATGCGAATCAATTTATAATATTTTTTACATGCGTTTTCTGAATTTTTGTTGTTGTTATTCTGTCTCTCACTGTTCAAATAAACCTACCATTAAAATTATAGACTGATCATTTCTTTGTCAGTGCGCAAACATACAAAATCAGCAGGAGATCAAACACTTTTTCCCCTCACTGTACAATGTAGAACATTTTTAAAAATAAAGAAAACCCTTGAATGAGTATGTGTGTACAAACTTTTGACTGGTACTGTATATACAGTATATATTTGTTTATTTGAGTTCAAAGAAAATATGCAAGCGCTCAAACAGTCAAAACATTTCAAATGCCGATCCCTACTGTCTGCTTCAACACTTCCACACACTGCAACAGAGGTCTATAGAAGATCTTTGCTGTCAAGAAACATCTCCTAATCCCCTATTCACTATGCACTAGGTCTGATCCCCTGTCACTAGCATACATCTTCCATTCAGTTTGCTTTTGACTTTAATGTTTCTGCAGTAATCTTCTCCAGTCTACTCAGCTGTGTCCTTTACATTTCCTGAATAGTCTGTTTTATGTTCGTGACTAGTCTCTTTTATGCTTTGGTTTTTGAAGAATCTTATTTCTCTG
Organism: Oncorhynchus keta; assembly: GCF_023373465.1. Lineage (NCBI taxonomy): Eukaryota > Metazoa > Chordata > Actinopteri > Salmoniformes > Salmonidae > Oncorhynchus > Oncorhynchus keta. The sequence goes on from NC_068439.1 coordinate 29,521,923, forward strand.
GAGTCTCTGGTAAAGTAAAGTTCACACAGCACAAACAGGAAGACCACACACATTGATGAAGACCTAAGGGTCTGTGAGGTGAGAAAACGTTTCAACGAACCTTGAAGACCCAAGGGTAGAAAGAAAAATGTTATAATAACTACACTTGGGAACGTCGCCCTGTGCCGAGTTTTCCCTTTTTTTGCTGTCAGGCATTACCTTTGATATCCAGTTTCTGCTCAAAGGCGTTGGATACGCTTCTTAACATTACTTGTATTTACACTCCCTGACACTCTTTGAAAAAAAAGGTTATAACTTGAACTTAAAACAGTTCTTCGGCTGTCCCCATAGGAGAACCCTTTTTGGTTCCAGGGAGAACCCTTTCTGGTTCCAGATAGACGTTCTATGTAAAAACCCTTTCCACAGAGGGTTCTACATTATGTGCCTTTTTATTTGACGGTGTATTCACACATGTCCGTTTTACCGTTTGGAAATGACAGCACTGTATAGACAGTGCATTCAGAAAGTGTTCTGACCCCTTTTTCCACATTATTCTAAAATGGATTAAATTGTTCTCTCTCATCAATCTACCCCATAATGGCAAAGCAAAAACAGGTTTGTTAGAAGTTGACAAATGTATTAAAAATAAAAAACTTAAATATAAAATGTACATAAGCATTCAGAATCTTTACTCAGTACTTTGTTGAAGCACTTTTGACAGTTATTACAGCCTCAAGACTTCTTGGGTATGACGTTACAAGCTTATTACAGCTGTATTTGGGGAGTTTCTCCCATTCCTCTGTGCAGATGCTCTCAAGCTCTGTCTAGGTTGGATGGGGAGCATCTCTGCACAGCTATTTTCAGGTCTCTCATTCATCTATTCATCCTTTTAACTCTCTTTTGAAGGAGGGGGTAGGGCATAATAGGTTGCAATCACTATTACAGAGCAATCGCTCGCACCGAATGTCTCAGAGCCTGAAGCTGTGTGATCTCCTCTGATAGATGGATTTAACAACTAAGATGTGCTGTAGGGTTCCTCCATTATGTTCTGCAACAAGGGACTCAGTGGAAGTAATATAACAGGAACACAAAGCCTCACCAATCTGTTAAAAATATTGTCTTCTCTAAAAACCTGATGTTTCAAATCAAAGGACATTTTGTCACATGCGCCAAATATAGCTGTGAAATGCTTGCTTACGAGCCCTTCCGAACAATGCAGTAAAAATAATAATAACGTAAAATGAATAAAATACACAAGAATGAAGCAGGGAATACCAGATCAATGTGCAGAGGTACGAGGTACTTGAGATAGATATGTACATGAAAGCAGGGTAAAGTGACTAGGCATCAGGATAGATAATAAGAGTAAAATAAATAACAGAGTAGCAGCAGCAAATTATATGTACATGTAAGTGTGTGTATGCCTGTGTGTGTTATGTGTGTGGGTTTTGTGTGAGTGTCAGTGTAAAGTGTGTGTACAGTGCCTTCAGAAAGTATTCATACCTATTGACCTATTCCACATTTTGTTGTTACAGCCTGAATTCAAAATGTATTCAATTAGTGTTTTCATTCCCATCTACATACAATACCCCATAATGAGTGAAAACATGTTTTTGAAATTTTGCAAATTTATTGAAAATTAAGTAGAGAATTATCTCACACCCCTGAGTCATTACTTTTTAAAAGCCCCTTTAAGCTTGTAGTCATTGCGTGCTAGGAATATGGGACCAAATACTACACTTTTGACTACTATAAATTGAATTTGTCCAAACACTTATGACACCTTCAAATGGGGGGACTAGATACATAAAGTTCTTTCATTTCTAAATGGTAAAACAGATACAGTGGGGTAAAAACGTATTTAGTCAGCCACCAATTGTGCAAGTTCTCCCACTTAAAAAGATGAGAGAGGCCTGTATTTTTCATCATAGGTACACTTCAACTATGACAGACAAAATGAGAAAACAAAATCCAGAAAATCACATTGTAGGATTTTTTATGAATTTATTTGCAAATGATGGTGGAAAATAAGTAGTTGGTCACCTACAAACAAGCAAGATTTCTGGCTGTCACAGACCTGTAACTTCTTCTTTAAGAGGCTCCTCGGTCCTCTACTCGTTACCTGTATTAATGGCACCTGTTTGAACTTGTTATCAGTGTAAAAGACACCTGTCCACAACCTCAAACAGTCACACTCCAAACTCCACTATGGCCAAGACCAAAGAGCTGTCAAAGGACACCAGAAACAAAATTGTAGACCTGCACCAGGCTGGGAAGACTGAATCTGCAATAGGTAAGCAGCTTGGTTTGAAGAAATCAACTGTGGGAGCAATTATTAAGAAATGGAAAACATACAAAACCACTGATAATCTCCCTCGATATGGGGATCTACGCAAGATCTCACCCCGTGGGGTCAAAATGATCACAAGAACGGTGAGCAAAAATCCCAGAACCACACGGGGGGACCTAGTGAATGACCTGCAGAGAACTGAGACCAAAGTAACAAAGCCTACCATCAGCAAGGGCATTGAAGATGAAACGTGGCTGTGTCTTTCAGCATGACAATGATCCCAAACACACCGCCCGGGCAACGAAGGAGTGGCTTCGTAAGAAGCATATCAAGGTTCTGGAGTGGCCTAGCCAGTCTCCAGATCTCAACCCCATAGAAAATCTTGAGGGAGTTGAAAGTTTGTGTTGCCCAGCAACAGCCCCAAAACATCACTGCTCTAGAGGAGATCTGCATGGAGGAATGGGCCAAAATACCAGCAACAGTGTGTGAAAACCTTGTGAAGACTTACAGAAAACGTTTGACCTCTGTCATTCCCAACAAAGGGTATATAACAAAGTATTGAGATAAACTTTTGTTATTGACCAAATACTTATTTTACACCATAATTTGCAAATAAATTCATTAAAAATCCTACAATGTGATTTTCTGGATTTTTTTTCTTCATTTTGTCTGTCATAGTTGAAGTGTACCTATGATGAAAATTACAGGCCTCTCATCTTTTTAAGTGAGAGAACTTGCACAATTTGTGGCTGACTAAATACTTTTTTGCCCCACTGTATCAGACTGTGACAAAACATTTATTTTTACTGCTCTAATTACTTTGGTAACCAGTTTATAATAGCAATAAGGCACCTCAGGGATTTGTGATATATGGCCAACATACCACGGCTAAGGACTGTGTCCTAGCATTCTGTGTTGTGTGGTGCCTATGAACAGCCCTTAGCCATGGTATATTGGCCGTATACCACACCCACTCTGGCCTTTTTTCTTAGTAATAAAACACTGTAATCCAAACACAAAGCCACACTGACTTATTCAGATCAAGCTCTGCTGACAACCAAAAATATAAAAAGTGAATACAGACGGTTGGCCGAAGTGGCGGTTGATTTTCATAGTGCCAATGGCAGGTGTTTCTAGTTGGGTGTTGGCAGGGGAGACTGGGGAAAGTGCTCTGTCGTGCACTGTGACATTTATAGCAACATTTATGGCAACATGTATGCCTTGTTCAAGCACTAATACATTTCCTTTATTATTGTAAATATAAAGGAAATGTATTTGCGTTTTTAAACATGTGTCATTCCCTTGTACACAAACTATGTGCGACACATTTAATGCTGTCAGTCTTGATCTTATAAATATATCTCATAAAAACACACATTGGATGGAGTTACAATCTTGGTGCCAATCTTTCCAAATTCACTTGGGATTTAGGCCTACTGACTTTAATGCATATAGCCCCTGTCAAAACAGATGGTGGAGTATAGACAGAACTATAGGCCACTTCTGGGATGGTATAGAACTGGTCTGCCCCTTTAACCATCTCCATAAAAGGCATGAGAAAAAATCTAAGTCAGGAGAACTGTGCCTTCTGCTTCCAGCTGCCTGGCAACCTCAGGACCCTTATCAGAACAAACAGCCTATGTCAAATTGTCTGTGACTCTTAAAACCAGTGGTAAATTGAGCCGGAGCTTTCCGGAGCAGGGCTCCTGAATCTTGGGTTGAAGAGAGAGCTAGGCGAAGCCGAGCTCCAACAACTTATGGGTCCAAATTGGAGTAGGATAAAAGTACCAACTGTACTGTCCTCCTTAGGCCTCGATGTGTGTGTAACAGAAATTAGGCAGCCAACTCCATTCAAAAACCCTGCCAAGAGTCAGTATTACGCTTTCTCCAGTATTCCATGATTGATGAAACTAAAGTACAAAATAATTAATTCACTGACACAGCTCAGCCTTAGTCATAATGCCCAAAACAAACTTGACAGATCAGTGAAATAGCCACATAGTAAGTGAAGCCATCTGCTATACAGCAATGAATATATAGGCTAAGCTAGCAGGGCGATCAATTTAAACACAAATCTGATTCACATCTGCTGTAGAAAACATCTGATATAGCAAGATGAACGTCTTAGACAAGGTTTCATATAACATGTGGTCAGCTGATTACAATGCTTCCAATTTCCTGTTTATTGGCACCATAAAGTACCATGGAAGCTCTGAGCTAACAAACTAAACAAATAAAATAAAAACTTAGTGCCTAATAGAATAATGAGGCAGAACACTAACCCTAGAATGGTAATACACCAAAGTTCTTTAGAATCCTGGAAACAACAAACAGGGAACAGGCAGACAGTTTATGGTTATTAAGTATTCATAAAAAAAGGGAGAGTTAAAGTATTTAAAAATAATAATAAAACACCACAACCACGCCAGGAAGCCAGCTCACCAAAATGTACCAGTACTTCACTCACACAGAGCGGTGGTTGCCGTTTGTTCGGCTCTCCCTGTGCAGGGTTTGTTAGTCTCTTCTTGAAGGGTTTGTACAGCTCTTCCGGAGCAGGGTACGGAGTCACTCCTGTTAGCAGCTCCTCTCTCCACAGGGGTAGAAGCAGCAGTAGTTGTCCTCGTCAGAGGAAGCTGTTGTAGCAGTGACTTGCCTGACCCATCCGGTGGTGTGTTGCTGGTGTCAGATCTGACTTTAAATGTCCCCAGCACTTCTTCTTCTTCTTTGGGTTTTATGGCAGACTACAACCCAAAAAGGTGTATTGCCGCCACCAACTGGACGGCGTGAAACCAATTTTTTTATTTTATAAAATCCATACGTAATAGTTCAACTAACTTAATCCAACCCAATAAAAATAGTACACTGCCAAAACAAACAAAACTCCCACTTCTTCCTTCTTTAATTCTCCATATCTCCTTTCTCAGGCTCTAGCACCTGAGAAGGTGGTACGGCTCTAGGACCTGAGAGGGTGGTACAGCTGTAGGACCTGAGAAGGTGGTACGGCTTGTGACAATATTCCATATAACTCCTTTGCTCAGAAGTCTTTCAGCCCCAGGAACAGCACCGCCACATTCACTATGATTTCTATCTTCCTGGACCTTCTCTCCACCTCTGCAGTGTCATTAATTACCATAGCTATAAAGGCCACAAAATCCACCGTCTTAACCTTTAAAATGTCAGGATCCTGCTGGTGAAAGGCAACCCTGCAGTCTGCAGTGTAGGCCTATCCACTACCATGGACTCTTCTGGTGCACCAATTAAACACTCAACCCTTTTCATAGCTGCTGCATATGAAATGATCTGTGCAGAACTGACTTTGGCCTCTTCATTCTCTTCCACCCTTGTGGGGCATTCGAAAGACGTGGCTTCATGGTTCCCACCGCAATTGCAACATGTCACATGTTCATCTCTTTTATAACACATCAACTGATTTTTCCCAGAACTTGGACATCTCGTCTTCTCCCTTCTGCAAACACTTGATACATGACCAAAAGCTTTACAAGTATCACACTGTGTTGGTCCTGGGATAAATGACTCTGTAGTTAATATTCCCTAACTGCACTTGAGTAGGGAGAGACACCATATCCAAAAACAAAAGAACAGATAAACTCTTCACTTTTTCTTAATTCACCACACAATTCATCTGACGTGCATCAATCACTCCAGGAATATTTTTAATCTCTTCAACATCTACTTCCCACAATGCGCCAGATATAAGCCCCCTGAGGAGTACCTTATTCCTAAGAGACACACAAATCGGGTGAGACGCAACACATAATTATTTTGTTCCTCCCTAAGCACAAAAAATCAAAACAAGCCCGCCTCTAGTGATCCTCACTGCCTTCACTATTCCCAGCATTCTTTCCACCAGTTTGGATATCTCAAATGGATTCCTCGAGATTGGTATTTCATTCAGCTGCTCCTCATTTTACAATGTCACGACTTCTGCCGAAGTTGGTCCCTCACCTTGTTCGGGCGACGTTCGGTGGTCGACGTCACCGGCTTTCTAGTCACCACCGATTCATGTTTCATTTTCGTTTTGTTTTGTCTTCATTGTACCCACCTGGTTTCCATTCCATAATCAGTGTTCCTTATTTAACCCTCTGGCTTCCCCTTTTGTTTTGTGCATGATTGTCGTTGTCAAGTGGTTTAATTGATGTGCTCTGGATATTTATGTTTATCCTTGTTGGAACATTGTAGATATTGAGTAAGGCTCAGATTTTTACTCATGCCTGTGTCCTGCGCCTGACTCCGCCTTATCCATTCACCTAGAATGCAGACATACAAACCATACTCCTACAAGGTGCAAAGTGACATTCTCTTCTCTGTACTCTACTTTGCTCTGTTTTCCTTTCTTTTAGACTTCCATTAGATTCAGAATCCACTTCATCATCCGCTTCCGCCATCTTTTGTCACGTCCTAGTCAAGTCAATAGAAAGCTCACTAGAAAAGATGAATAGCTAACAATTATATGACATACACCAATATCAACACCAATCAATAGCAACAGCAGCTGGAAAAATCATGTCCCCAGCACTGTCTGATGAGCTCACTTTGTTCAGGTGGCAGCTCATGAACCCAATGCTGGTTAGGTGTGTCGTGCCTCATTCATTCCACAAGACAAAACGAAAAAGGGTTATCAAGTTCAAAGCAAAATAAATCAAGGCAAATAGTTAATCAAATGCAAAGCAAAACACACGTGAGGAATGAATAAATAAGGCACTTCTAATAGATCAATTTTAATTAAGCACACATGAGAGAAATGAGAACTGTCTTTGGCACATGTGACACATACAACAGTAACCCTTAACCCCTAATCGTATCTTTATGTCCACATCCCGTCTCAAAAATAACCATAACCCTAGCTTCATGTCCACACCCCGGGTCAACCCTAACCCTAGCCATGACCCGAACCTTAACTCTAACCTGGAATAACCGTAAACCTAGGTTTACATAGTAACCACTCCAAATAGGAATCCCCCGCCTCACCTCTGCTTAAAAAGCCTCTCTACCTTGCATGTGCAAAACTATCTGACCGTCATTTCACTCTGTCACCCTTCGCTCTCACTGAATAATCCAATTATCTGAATCTCAATTGAATTCCAACCAGTTTTAGTTTTATCAAGGTACACTTGATACACTGTATATGTCTTAAGAATGTGGGTCTTGATCAGGGTCAGACCAGTCTTGACTCGTACTTGCTTGAATTACAAAAATGGAACAGGGTTTTCTCTTTCTGTGAACAACAGTAACAGGCGGCCAGTTTGCTATTTCCTTGGCATATGCCTAACTCAAGTCCCTTCTCTCTGGGGTTGGGTCTGGGGCTGTGGTTCACACACACGTCCTTGAAATAGCCAAAGTATAACTGCAAAACAAGGTTTTCTCTTGCTGTTTCCGACAATAAGTGCCAGATATAAATGCCAGGCTGAGGCAACTGGCAGGTGGACACAAGTGAGAAAAAGGAAACGGACACAATTACAGCTCTACAAGGTAACACAACCTGGATTACCCATGGATCACATCAAAACCTCTCAGATAAACCCCAGTATTTCATTGGCTATTAGAGAGAGTCAAATGGATCATGTTCTTGTGGGGGCAGAGGATAGAAATTAGGTCTTTAAAGGCCAATCAGTGATATTTACAGCCATTTGTGTTCATTTAAATTCCTGATTGATAATTCAATTATGGAGTGGGGCTTTAACAGGCATTTTACCAGCATCGGTCTCTCTGGCACTACATCAAGACAATACTCTATAATAGTGGTTTGGGAATGAGAGATGAATGTATTTTCAAAAGGTATTACAGTGATCCAAATAAAATGGATCACCATTTTATTTGAATAATGTGAAATGTCAGAATAATAGTAGAGAGAATGATTTATTTAAATTTGTATTTATTTTATCACATTCCCAGTGGGTCAGACGTTTACATACACTCAATTAGTATACGGTAGAATTTCCTTTAAATTGTTTAACTTGGGTCAAACCTTTCGGGTAGCCTTCCACAAGCTTCTCACAATAAGTTGGGTGAATTTTGTCCCATTCCTCCTGACAGAGCTGGTGTAACTGAGTCAGGTTTGTAGGCCTCCATGCTCGCACACACTTTTTCAGTTCTGCCCACAAATTGTCTATAGGATTGAAGTCAGGGCTTTGTTGTCCTCAAGCCATTTTGCCACAACTTTGGAAGTATGCTTGGGGTCATTGTCCATTTGGAAGACCCATTTGCAACAAAGCTTTAACTTCCTGACTGATGTCTTGAGATGTTGCTTCAATATATCCACATAATGTCCCCTCCTCATGATGCCATCTATTTTGTGAAGTGCACCAGTCCTCCTGCAGCAAAGCACACCCACAACATGATGTTGCCAGCCCTGTGCTTCACGGTTGGTATGGTGTTCTTCAGCTTGCAAGCGTTTCCCTTTTTCCTCCAAACATAACGATGGTCATTATGGCCAAACAGTTCTATTTTTGTTTCCTCAGACCAGAGGACATTTCTCCAAAAAGTACGATCTTTGTCCCCATTTGCAGTTGCAAACCGTAGTCTGGCTTTTTTTATGGCGGTTTTGGAGCAGTGGATTCTTCCTTCATGGGTGGCCTTTCAGGTTATGTCGATATAGGACTCGTTTTACTGTGGATATAAATACTTTTGTACCTGTTTCTTCCGGCATCTTCACAAGGTCCTTTGCTGTTGTTTTGGGATTGATTTGCACTTTTCGCACCAAATGATGTCCATCTCTAGGAGACAGAACGTGTCTCCTTCCTGAGCGGAATGACGGCTGTGTGGTCCCATGGTGTTTATACTTGCGTACTATTGTTTGTACAGATGAACGTGGTACCTTCAGGCGTTTGGAAACTGCTCCTAAGGATTAACCATACTTATGGAGGTCTACAATTTTTTTCTGAGGTCTTGGCTGATTTCTTTTGATTTTCCCATTATGTCAAGCAAAGAGACACTGAGTTTGAAGGTAAGCTTTGAAATACATCCACAGGTACACCTCCAATTGACTCAAATTATGTCTATTCGCCTATTTAAAGCCATGACATAATTTTCTGGAATATTCCAAGCTGTTTAAAGGCACAGTCAACTTAGTGTATGCAAACGCCTGACCCACTGCAATCGTTATACAGTGAATTAGAAGTTAAATAATCTGTCTGTAAATAATTGTTGTAAAAATGTATTGTGTCATACACAAAGTAGATGTCCTAACCAACTTGCCAAAACTATAGTTTGTTAACAAGACATTTGTGGGGTGGTTGAAAAATGAGTTTTAAGTACTACAACCTAAGTGTATGTAAACTTCCGACTTCAACTGTATATTGCTGAGATTCAGATTTGTTTTTTTTACATTTCAATTTATTCACACCCCTTGAGTTTTTCAATGTTTTATTGTGCTAACAGGTGGAATTAAAATGCATTTAAATTGTAATGTTTTGTCAACAATCTACACCAAATACTCTGTAATGTGAAGGTGGAAGAAAAATTCTAACATTTGTAAAAAATTAATGAAGAATAAAACGCAAATATATCTAGATTAGATAACTATTAAACAAACTGTTTTGAATCACCTTTGGCAGCAATTAACCGGATTGTACAATATTTGCACATTTTTGCAATTCTTTAAGCTCTGCCAAGTTGGTTGTTGATAATTATTATATATTCACTTTCAAGGCTTGCCATAGATTTTCAAGACGATTTAAGTCGAAACTGTAACTAGGCCACTCAGGAACATTGAATATCAACTTGTTAAGAAAGTCCAGTTCATATTTGGTCTTGTGTTTTAGGTTATTGTCCTGCTTAAAGGTACATTTGTCTCTCAGTGTCTGTTGGAAAGCAGACTGAACCAGGTTTTCCTCTAGGATTTGTGTGTGCTGTTTCTGTTTATCTTCCTGATCCATGCAGATGACAAGCATACCCATAACATGTTACAGCCACCACCATGCTTGAAAAAATTAAGAGTGATACTCAGTGATGTGTTGTGTTGGATTTGCTCCAAACATAACGCTTTGTGTTCAGGACATAAAGTTAATATCTTTGCCACATTTTTAGTGGTTTTACTTTAGTGCATTATTTCAAACAGGATGCATGTTTTGGAATATTTTTTCCTTCTTTTCACTCTGTCATTTAGGGTAATATTGTACAGCTAACTACAATGTTGTTGATCCATCCTCAGTTTTCTCCAATCACTGCCATTAAACTCTATAACAGTTGGGTGAAATCATGGTGAAATCTCTGAGCAATTTCCTTCGTCTCCGGCAATAGAGTTGGGAAGGACGCCTGTATTTTTGTAGTGACTTGGTCTATTGATACACCATCCAAAGTGTAATTATGTCACGCCCTGATCTGTTTCACCTGTCCATGTGCTTGTCTCCACCCCCCTCCAGGTGTCACCCATCTTCCCCATTATCCCCTGGGTATTTATGCCTGTGTTTTTTGTTTGTCTGTTGCCAGTTAGTCTTGTTTGTTCAAGTCAACCAGCGGTTTGTCTCTGCTCCTGCTTTTTCCCAGTCTCTCTTTTTCTCGCCCTGCTGGTTTTGACCCTTACCTGTGCCCGCCTGCCTGACCACTCTAACTGCCCGGACCCTGAGCCTGCCTGCCGTCCTGTACCTCAAATAAAATAAAATGTATTTATATAGCCCTTCGTACATCAGTTGATATCTCAAAGTGCTGTACAGAAACCCAGCCTAAAACCCCAAACAGCAAGCAATGCAGGTGTAGAAGCACGGTGGCTAGGAAAAACTCCCTAGAAAGGCCAAAACCTAGGATGAAACCTAGAGAGGAACCAGGCTATGTGGGGTGGCCAGTCCTCTTCTGGCTGTGCCAGAACGTGGCCAAGATGTTCAAATGTTCATAAATGACCAGCATGGTCAAATAATAATAATCACAGGCAGAATAGTTGAAACTGGAGCAGCAGCACGGCCAAGTGGACTGGGAACAGCAAGGAGTCCTCATGTCAAGTAGTCCTGAGGCATGGTCCTAGGGCTCAGGTCCTCCGAGAGAGAGAAAGAAAGAGAGAAAGAGAGAATTAGAGAGAGCATACTTAAATTCACACAGGACACCGGATAGGACAGGAAAAGTACTCCAGATGTAACAAACTGACCCTAGCCCCTCGACACATAAACTACTGCAACATAAATACTGGAGGCTGAGACAGGAGGGGTCAGGAGACACTGTGGCCCCATCCGATGACACCCCCGGACAGGGCCAAACAGGAAGGATATAACCCCACCCACTTTGCCAAAGCACAGACCCCACACCACTAGAGGGATATCTTCAACCACCATCTTACCATCCTGAGACAAGGCCGAGTATAGCCCACAAAGATCTCCGCCACGGCACAACCCAAGGGGGGGGCGCCAACCCAGACAGGAAGATCACATCAGTGACTCAACCCACTCAAGTGATGCACCCCTCCTAGGGGCGGTATGAAAGAGCGCTAGTAAGCCAGTGACTCACCCCCTGTAATAGGGTTAGAGGCAGAGAATCCCAGTGGAAAGAGGGGAACCGGCCAGGCAGAGACAGCAAGGGCGGTTTGTTGCTCCAGAGCCTTTCCGTTCACCTTCACACTCCTGGGCCAGACTACACTCAATCATATGACCCACTGAAGAGATGAGTCTTCAGTAAAGACTTAAATGTTGAGACCGAGTTTGCGTCTCTCACATGGGTAGGCAGACCATTCCATAAAAATGGAGCTCTATAGGAGAAAGCCCTGCCTCCAGCTGTTTGCTTAGAAATTCTAGGGACAATTAGGAGGCCTGCGTCTTGTGACCGTAGCGTACGTGTAGGTATGTACGGCAGGACCAAATCAGAGAGATAGGTAGGAGCAAGACGTAGATTGAAAAAAGCTGTCCTTGAAACAGTCTTGATATGTTCTTCAAAAGAGAGATCAGGGTCCAGAGTAACACCGAGGTCCTTCACAGTTTTATTTGAGACGACTGTACAACCATTAAGATTAATTGTCAGATTCAATGGAAGATCTCTTTGTTTCTTGGGACCTAGAACAAGCATCTCTGTTTTGTCTGAGTTTAAAAGTAGAGAGTTTGCAGCCATCCACTTCCTTATGTCTGAAACACATGCTTCTAGCGAGGGCAATTTTGGGGCTTCACCATGTTTCATTGAAATGTACAGCTGTTTGTCATCCGCATAGCAGTGAAAGTTAACATTATGTTTTCGAATGACATCCCCAAGAGGTAAAATATATAGTGAAAACAATGGTGGTCCTAAAACGGAACCTTGAGGAACACCAACATTTACAGTTGATTTGTCAGAGGACAAACCATTCACAGAGACAAGCTGATATCTTTCCGACAGATAAGATCTAAACCAGGCCAGAACTTGTCCGTGTAAACCAATTTGGGTGTACAATCTCTCCAAAAAAATGTGGTGATCGATGGTATCAAAAGCAGCACTAAGGTCTAGGAGCATGAGGACAGATGCAGAGCCTCGGTCTGATGCCATTAAAAGGTAATTTACCACCTTCATAAGTGCAGTCTCAGTGCTATGATGGGGTCTAAAACCAGACTGACGCATTTCGTATACATTGTTTGTCTCCAGGAAGGCAGTGAGTTGCTGCGCAACAGCCTTTTCTAAAAATGTTGAGAGGAATGGAAGATTCGATATAAGGCCGACAGTTTTTTATATTTTCTGGGTCAAGGTTTACCCCACTACTCTGGATTATCGTCCCCTGCCTGCTTTGACCTGTCATTTGCCTGCCCCTGTTGCTGTAATAAACATTGTTACTTCAACACAGTCTGCATTTGGGACTTACCTGAAACGTGATAAATGAATAACTTCACCATGCTCAAAAGGATCTTCAATGACTGCTTTTTTATTTTTACCCATCTACCAAAAGTGCCCTACTTTGCAAGACATTGGAAAACCTCCCTTGTCTTTGTGGTTGAATATGTGTTTGAAATTCACAGCCAGACTGAGGCACCTTACAGATAATTGTATGTGTGGATTACAGAGATGATTCAAAAATGGTGTTAAACACCATTATTGCACACAGAGTGAGTCCATGGCACATTTCTACTCCTGATCTTATTTCGGCTTGTGTCACGAATACCACTGAAGGTGGCTCCCCTTCCTGCTCGGGTGGAGCTCGGCGGTCGTCGTCACGCCGGTCTATTAGCTGCCACTGAATGTGGCTCCCCTTCCTGTTCGGGTGGAGCTCGGCTGTCATCGTCGCCGGTCTATTAGCTGCCACTGAAGGTGGCTCCCCTTCCTGCTCTGGTGGAGCTCGGCGGTCGTCGTCACGCCGGTCTATTAGCTGCCACTGAAGGTGGCTCCCCTTCCTGCTCGGGTGGAGCTCGGCGGTCGTCGTCACGCCGGTCTATTAGCTGCCACTGAAGGTGGCTCCCCTTCCTGCTCGGGTGGAGCTCGGCTGTCATCGTCGCCGGTCTATTAGCTGCCACTGAAGGTGGCTCCCCTTCCTGCTCTGGTGGAGCTCGGCGGTCGTCGTCACGCCGGTCTATTAGCTGCCACTGAAGGTGGCTCCCCTTCCTGCTCGGGTGGAGCTCGGCGGTCGTCGTCACGCCGGTCTATTAGCTGCCACTGAAGGTGGCTCCCCTTCCTGCTCTGGTGGAGCTCGGCGGTCGTCGTCACGCCGGTCTATTAGCTGCCACTGAAGGTGGCTCCCTTCCTGCTCTGGTGGAGCTCGGCGGTCGTCGTCACGCCGGTCTATTAGCTGCCACTGAAGGTGGCTCCCCTTCCTGCTCTGGTGGAGCTCGGCGGTCGTCGTCACGCCGGTCTATTAGCTGCCACTGAAGGTGGCTCCCTTCCTGCTCTGGTGGAGCTCGGCGGTCGTCGTCACGCCGGTCTATTAGCTGCCACTGAAGGTGGCTCCCCTTCCTGCTCGGGTGGAGCTCGGCTGTCATCGTCGCCGGTCTATTAGCTGCCACTGAAGGTGGCTCCCCTTCCTGCTCTGGTGGAGCTCGGCGGTCGTCGTCATGCCGGTCTATTAGCTGCCACTGAAGGTGGCTCCCCTTCCTGCTCGGGTGGAGCTCGGCGGTCGTCGTCACGCCGGTCTATTAGCTGCCACTGAAGGTGGCTCCCCTTCCTGCTCGGGTGGAGCTCGGCGGTCGTCGTCGTCGCCGGTCTATTAGCTGCCACCAATACCTTTTTCCTTTTAGTTTGTTTTTGTCTAATTGTTTTCACCTGTTCCTTGCTGGGGTTTTGGGATGTGTGTTATTTAAGTTTGTTTTGCCCGCTGGTGTTTGTGCGGGCTTGTTGGTTTGTTACGCTTGGTGATGTATCGTGTTTGTAACTAGGTTTTGGGTCTGTTTAGCGCCAGTGTTTTAGGGCATTCACCCATGTTTGGACCTGTTACGTTTTGAAGGACATTAAAGCGTTTTTCCCATTCACTTGGCTCTCTGCATTTGACTCCTCACTCATCACTCACCTGTCATTACAGCTTGCCATAACAAAGGGTATTTATTTCATATTTATTGACTTAATACATTTCAGCTTTAAATTTTTCATGAATTTGTAAACATTTCTAAAAACATTCCACTTATGGGGTATTGGTGCAGGCCAGTGACACAACAATTCAATTTAATCCATTAAAAAAATCAGGCTGTAACAAAATGTTGAAAAAGTAAACAGGTGTGAATACTTGCTGAATGCACTGTATTTGGTGTTAGCAAACTAAAGAACACAAATGTGCCTCTTACATATTTGTTTGTGTGTGTGTGTGGGGGGTAGTTCACCAGGTTTCCTGCACAGATCCAAGGAACTGCTCACTGATTGGATTGGACATTGTGAGTCATACTGCTCACCTGTGAGTCATACACTAGCTCGGGGATGTTTTTCTTTCACAGCCTTAATTATTTTATTTTCAGATTCAAGGCTACACACACACACACAGCATCTGCCTGTTTCCTGAACAATAAGTGCTGTGAGAGACCAATAAGTCTTTATTAGACTGAGAAGTCACTGCACAGACCTGCATAATACTTTGCCTTGGGACTCACAAACACAACAACACTATATCAATAGAGGGAACTAGAAGATCTGGCAGAAACAGCACAAAACTATCAAGGAATAGATTAACAGAATACAGCTCATTTCATTGCCCTCCGGGCAACATTGGGCAATGATTGATACAGTGATTCTCACTATGGCTCCAAGGTCTACTCTCCTATCTTCTCCCAGCTCAACTGTATATTAACTGTATCAACCAAAGTATGAGAAGAGATAGGACATATGTTTGGTGTGAAAAGCTGTATGAAAAGTGATTTATACACTCCCCTACGCATTTATTTGGACAGGGAAGCTAAAACTATTCATTTTGGATCTACTCCAGCGTTTTGAATTTGAGATCAAATGTTTTATATGAGGCGTAAGTACAGAACGGCACCTTTGATTTGAGGGTATTTTCATACATACAGTGGGCAAAAAAGTATTTAGTCAGCCACCAATTGTGCAAGTTCTCCCACTTAAATGATGAGAGGCCTGTAATTTTCATCATAGGTACACTTCAATTATGACAGACAAAATTAGAAAAAAAATCCAGAAAATCACATTGTAGGATTTTTAATGAATTTTAGTCAGATAATACGCTATTCCCTATGTAGATCACAAAATGTGAACACTTTTGCACTGCTTTTGGTCAAAAGTAATGCACTATATAGGGTATAATGTGCAATTTGGTACACAAACTATGTCTGGTGTTACACTAACTGGACAAGGCTTGGTGGACACCTGGAATGGTGAAAATTATACTGCTATGAGAATGCAGTAGAAAATGCTGCCGTTTACATTGTGTGTGTGAGTCATTACACTTGCTTTGGTTCGCAAAAGTTTTTATTGAATATGACCAACTTCTAGGTTTGGTTTGCTTAACTTGCCCTCACTATCTGTCTGTGCTTTCTGTGCAATATTAAACAATCTAAATGAAGATTCCTGTGACATCTGGCTTGC
The DNA here is from genome assembly GCF_023373465.1 of Oncorhynchus keta. Classification (NCBI taxonomy): domain Eukaryota; kingdom Metazoa; phylum Chordata; class Actinopteri; order Salmoniformes; family Salmonidae; genus Oncorhynchus; species Oncorhynchus keta. The sequence continues at coordinate 29,538,109 of NC_068439.1, forward strand.
TGAGAGCTTTTAGCATGGAGGAGTATCCTTTGAAGCTCCATTCAATGGTTGCGTCCCTCGTGGCACCCTGTTCCAGGTATAGTGCACAAATTTTAACCAGGGCCAATAGGGTTGCAGCCATTGTTTAATTGTTCCTTGTGGTGTTGCCAGAAAAGCAATGAAGGGTCCACCTGCTGGTTGTGTGCCGGTGTTGCAGGGTACTGATCACATGATTAAACATGCACAAAGCACAGAGCTCTGATCTTCACTGGGTCTGAAAGCAAAACACTAACCTGACACAGGCCTGAACTTAACCATAGCAACCAGTCTGTGTTACAGTTTGACGAAAACACACCACTGGAGAGTGAAGAGAGACAGACAACATTACGCACACACACAGTTTTGCTCCGGTCCTGATGCAGAGGAGTGCCACTTCATTTAATCATCAAAACCTCTCTCTCTCTTTCTCCTCCCCTCTATTATCCTCTCATTAACAACAACTCAACACCACAGAGATAATGACTGTCATGTCACAAGGATTATATCCCAACGGTAAGGGCTGTAATTGTTGTGGTGATGAGCAGCTACAGTAGCAGGAAGTGGAGGCTCCCTATAGCTTTATCTTGTATTATTTCCATGTCTGTGTGAACGGTGAGAACATGCTCCCTGGGTTGGAGGCTGTGTTAGTCTTTCACACTGAAGTGAGGGGGGTTGAGTGTGTGTATGTGGAGGTTGAATGATACTGTCACCATGTTACAAACTTCTACCCAGGGAGCAGCATTGACAGATTGATAACAGATAAAGCACTGTCCTCTTCTTCACACACAAACAGTATACTGAACACACACATAAACACACACACACACAAGCACACTTAATCCACATGCATGCATGCACAAACACAAACACACTATTTTCCCTATCATTGTATTTCCTCAGTGCGCCATACATTCTCTCATTGGCGAGGTTGTTGTATTTCATAGTGGTTTTGTGTTTCTTTAGCTCTCACGGTTCCCGTCCTGGCAACACAGCATATCTATTTCCTCCCTGTCCTCCCCTGCTGCCTCCCTCTCCTCTCCCACTGCCTCCCTCTCCTCTCCCGCTGCCTCCCTCTCCTCCCCCCTGAAGAACACTGATAGAACTAAGTGTGATATCATATTCAATCAGGTGTCACTTAGCGGGACTACAGACAACAGTAATATGCATGATATTGGCTGCCTTGTCTGAACTCCCTGTTGAGATCGCAAGCAAACTGACAGAGCAGTTTGTACTGTATGACAGGCAGCATTGATATTCCTACATTATGAGGAATCAAGGTAAAACCCAGATGCAGACACGTTGAATAAACAATGGTTTAATAGTCCAAGGGGCAGGCAAGAGACAGGTCAAGGCAGGCAGAGGTCAATAATCCAGAGACGGGGCAAGGCTTAGGGTCAGGGGCAGGCAGAGTGGTCAGGCAGGCTGGTCAGGCAGGCGGGTACAGAGACGGGACAGGCGAGGGTCAAAACCAGGAGGGTGAGAAAAAGAGAGGCTGGGAATAAAACAGGAGCTGACAAGACAAATGCTGGTAAGCTTGACAAACAAGATGAACTGGCAATAGACAAACAGAGAACACAGGTATAAGTACGCAGAAGATAATGGGGAAGATGGGCTACACCTGGAGGGGGGTGGAGACACTCACAAAGACAGGTGAAACAGGTCAGGGCGTGACATACATTTTTCAGGTACTGTACGTCGGTCTGTCTGTATGTGTCACACTCTGATCTGTTTCACCTGTCTTTGTACTTGTCTCCACCCCCCACCAGGTGTCTCACATCTCCCCTCAGTATCCCCTATGTATTTATACCTGTGTTCTCTGTTTGTCTGTTGCCAGTTCATTTTGTTCGTCAAGCCAAACAGTGGTTTCCCCCTTGCTCCTGTCTTTTCTAAAGTTTCTGTTTTCTAGTTTTCCCGGTTTTGACCATTCTGCCTACCCTGAGACTGCCTTCCGTTCTGTACCTTTTGGACTCTGATCTGGATTACTGACCTCTGCCTGCCCTGGATCTGTTGTTTTGCCTGCCCCTGTTCTAGTAATACACTTTTGTTACTTCGACATTGTCTGTATCTGGGTCTTCCCTAAAATATGATAGTATGTCTGTGTGTTTGATTTTTATCCCAGAAGACAGAGAGCTCTGGGGAGAGAATGGGTTATGGCAAGGCTACATCATTCTGGGTGCATCCATTCTCCTGAAGCAAAGACCCACTGGGCCCAGTTTTTCAAAAGTTATCTATCTGGATTTTGCCTATCCAATAGATGGGTTGGCTGACATCGTCACGAAAATAATGCTCACTCATCAATATGGCCCGAAGGTGTGCGTTGTTGTGATTCTGAAATGTCAGATAGCTAGCAACAGTGACAAGACGCTGCCATGTGGAGAATTGTAGGTGGCTCGTTTCAGCTTGTTGTATCTTTGCTAACATGGCAAAAATTTGCTAGCTAACCAACAACTGTAATGATGTATTTGCGAGACAACAAGTGCTCATTGTGCAAATGTGTTCATGTTTTCAATAAATATTTGGAGAGGAAATACTGTAGAGTTTACACATTGTCAACAGTCTAAGCCCTTCCCGTCAGTTTTGCCCCATAGTTGAGAATGCGTTAGTTTTGTGGCTAAATAACCAACCCGTCTATAGGCAAAATCCAGATGACTTTTGAAAACCGTGCCCTGGGGGATTTATTTTGAAATTCAACATGCATACTACAAGGGGAGAGACTCTTGGGACCAGCACTGGTTCCTAGGGACTGACTGACAGATGGACATCCATGCATAAACTGCTGGCTTTGCCAACAGTAACGTTTTCAAGTGAAACATCTGGAGTGCTCAAATCATATAAGGATATGGGGGGGTGAGATAAGTGTCTGGCTACCGTCGTCCAGGCTATGGTAGCCAAAGTTGGATGCAAAATGTTCAGTGGAGGCTGGTGACTTGAGAAATTGAGGAGGATGGGAGACCCACGGTATAGGCGCGGAATGCAGTGAGATGTCAAAGTGTGTTTCAAAAAATGATCAAATAGTAATTATTTTAACGTAAAGCCTTTAATAAAGACTTTTATAGTACAATGATATGGCGAATGGGAATGAGAAGGTAACTTATCCAGTTTTGGGAAGGGATCACAGTAGTGGTTGAATGAGGGTATGAGGCATGGGTAGAGGTGTTCCGAGGCTTGACTTCAGTGCAGGACAGGATTTGACTGGGAAGACAAAAAACAATGACACAACACACTACACAGTTAGACAACAGAACTAATAATGAGGTAGTCCAAGCAACGAGTAAAATCATTGATGTTTAATAATGTGATTGTGTTTCAATGTGTGATTGACTCTACATACAGTAATGAGATAAAATGGATAGGGGTACTCACAGTGATTGGAGAGGAAACATTCTATGTGCCAGTGGATGAAAGGGCACATGAGACATGGCTTCAGTTCATGTCAAGAAAGAGTTGACAATGGTAGTCGAGTGGAGTGGTCATCACGTCTTAATCAGGGAACAGGAGGGGACTTAGCTGGAAATACAAATAGCAGATACATTCCATTACAGCTGCGTCATCGTAGGTTTGAACAAGTTTCTCCATGAAGTTAAACACAGACATCTCAAAATTCATAAAGTCAAACACAGACTGCACATCTCGCCCACTTGACACATCTAAGTAGTCCAAGAAACGTTCCTGAATAAAGCCCTGATCGTCCACATATCTGATGATAACTGACAACTGCAAGCAGACTGGTGGCATCATACTGTATGTCCTAGAGTTGGGGGGGAATTTTTGCCGACCAGGAAAACTGTATAATGTATGACAGTGATTCATTAGTTGTAAAAAAAGGTTTTCTAAGGGCTTTGATAAGACCCGTTTAAACTAATCAGGTCAAATGGTTTAAAAAAACTGAAAAGAAAACTCCTGAAAACTTATAGGCAGCCTATCCAGACCAATTTTGAATATAAACTCAATTTGATCACATTCACATTTTATCCTGACTCACATATTCGCTGACCAAATGGACAGCGAATATAGGCTGTATGCATCGCATCTGCTGTTATTAGCCTACAATTGATCAGACTGAAAAATCATCTCGTTTTCATCCCATACAGTATGTCAGATCTCTGTTAGGTGTAGCCTAGGCTGCTGCAACATTTATGTAATGAGTTTTTGCTTGTGTCTGTCCGAGGTGATTGTGTTATCATCTTTGCTAAATAAATATCAGAGGAAAGTAGAAAGCCTACTTGAGAGCTTTTAATATAACTTTTAATGAATGATGCGATGGAAGCTATCAAATCATTCTGAATTAATTTCGACATTCCAGAAAAGACAGTAGAAAGTTCCATATTGTAACAGCATTCAGAGGAAGAAGGTGAAGACCAAGGTGCAGCGTGGTACGTGTTCATATTATTTATTCAGACTGAACACTGAATACAAAATAAACAAAAGAATAGCCGAAACAGTTCTGACAGGTGCAACAAACACTAAACAGAAAATAACTACCCACAAAACCCATGTGGGCAAGAGCTACCCAAACAGACAGCTGTTCCTGATTGAGAACCATTCCCGGCCAAAAACAAAAAAATACAAAAACATAGAAAAAAGAACATAGAATGCCCACCCTAGCACACCCTGGCCTAACCAAAATAGAGAATAAAAAGCCTCTCTATGACCAGAGCGTGATACATATGTTCAGCAAGTAAAGCATTGTAATGTGCAATTACTGATGTGGGCATTTATATGCACCCTGCTTTTGTTTTGCCGTTTAGCTGAACGATTGATGTTCTTCAGGTCACTCTACCCTTCTTTCGCCCAAGGTTCAGACTTTCTAAAAAGCAGGCAATGTCAGCAATACAGGTGGCTTGATGAAAGGCTTTCTGTTAACCAGCTATACTAACCAGCTATACTATGTTGAACACCCTCACCTTCATGAAACTGATCTCCGGCAGAGGTCGACCCTCAGTTTTAATTCACACCTTCCCGGTGTACCCCAGAATTAAAGTGGTTCTTCAACAAAAAGTAAACCAAATTTGTGGTAGCGTTGGCTGCGGAAACGGCACACTCAAGCTGGTAACCAGCTAACTAGCTACTTCTACTTGCTACTGAAGTTAGTGCAATTTATTTAAATTTGCCTTGCTAACTGGACACAAAAAATGAAGTTCTAAAAACATTTATAATCTACCTCCTCCGTCCCCTGTAATTTGCATTGAATAATATCAACAACAAAAAAGCTCAACTATCACTTTTCAATTTCTATCCAATAATTTCCCCAACTCACCAAGCTACTCAACACATTGAACCCCCCCCCATAATGCTAGGCGGCACAACCCCAATACAACAGACTAGGCTCATTCTCTGATCCTAATCCCATGATTGGATGGACAACATGTCAGTTCAGACTGAAAAAGCATTGATTATTTGGAGGTCGTTCTCCAACTAATGAAGTGGTCATAATTACCATGTAGGTCTATGGAAGTGGGTGAGGCCTACAAGCCTCCTAGGTTTTGTATTGAAGTCAATGTACCCAGATGACAGAAGCTTGCTGTCCTCCAGCTACACCATGGTGCTACCCCAGAGAGTACTGTTGAAGTTACTATAGACCTTAATTCCAAAATAGTGGGTTTTAATCAATTATTTGGCAACATATGAATTATATTTAATATAGTTTTATCTACAAAGGAAAAACTTTTTAATGAAATTTCAATGATGGTGATGGTCCTCCCCTTCCTCCTCTGAGGAGCCTCCACTGAAAGTGATGGATGTCTTTCTGCCAGCCATAAAGGAGCTACAGTGTTCCCCCCCATTCTACACCATTCATTTTTCATTGGACATCAATACACCTTTCTTCTTCACAAACAAAGCCATCAGCATGTGGTGTCCTTGATGTTCCTTCAAAAACAAAACCCTCTGACTGCCAGACGAGACCTTTCATTGAATGACCTCAGTGACATACAATAAACCTTCTACAGGCAGATCTAGGTTGATTCTAGCACACACGCACGCACACACACACACAAACCTGGGACAGCTCTGGCTAATTAGACAAGAGGGCATTGCCACGGAGTCCGCAATTTTGTTTCAAATACAAAACACGCTCCGATTACCCAAATTGCTTTTATTTCTACAAAAGCTCAAAGTGTAGCCAAGCCTGGCAGCTGGGTACTAGTGGACACACTGACTGCCTGGTTTAGTGCACACAAACACACAGTCCTCTCGTTGCCTAATGATGTCTACAGCCAAATTAATTAAAAAGTATCTCCTACTTTGGCGGAGCTGGTCTGTTATGGCTCCCCCTCTCCTCTACAGTTCCTATTAGTGTTCTATTGTTTATCAGGAGAGAGAGAGAGAGAGAGAGAGAGAGAGAGAGAGAGAGAGAGAGAGAGAGAGAGAGAGAGAGAGAGAGAGAGAGAGAGACAGAGAGAGAGAGAGAGAGAGAGAGAGAGAGAGAGACAGAGAATGAGAGAGAGAGAGAGAGAGACAGAGAGAGAGAGAGAGAGAGAGAGAGAGAGAGAGAGAGAGAGAGAGAGAGAGAGAGAGAGAGAGAGAGAGAGAGAGAGAGAGAGAGAGAGAGAGAGAGACAGAGAGAGAGAGAGAGAGAGAGAGAGAGAGAGAGAGAGACAGAGAGAGAGAGAGACAGAGAGAGAGAGAGAGAGAGAGAGAGAGAGAGAGAGAGAGAGAGAGAGAGAGAGAGAGAGAGAGACAGAGAGAGAGAGAGAGAGAGAGAGAGAGAGAGAGAGAGAGACAGAGAGAGAGAGAGACAGAGAGAGAGAGAGAGAGAGAGAGAGAGAGAGAGAGAGAGAGAGAGAGAGAGAGAGAGAGACAGAGACAGAGAGAGAGAGAGAGAGACAGAGAGAGAGACAGAGAGACAGAGAGAGAGAGAGAGAGAGAGAGAGAGAGAGAGAGAGAGAGAGAGAGAGAGAGAGAGACAGAGAGAGAGAGAGAGAGAGAGAGAGAGAGAGAGAGAGAGAGAGAGACAGAGAGAGAGAGAGACAGAGAGAGAGAGAGAGAGAGAGAGAGAGAGAGAGAGAGAGAGAGACAGAGAGAGAGAGAGAGAGAGAGAGAGAGAGAGAGAGAGAGAGAGAGAGAGAGAGAGAGAGAGAGAGAGAGAGAGAGAGAGAGAGAGACAGAGAGAGAGAGAGAGAGAGAGAGAGAGAGAGAGAGAGAGAGAGAGAGAGAGAGCTATCAGAGAGTAGATGAAAGATGGGAAGCACACAGCAACAACAAACTCACAAAACAAAACCTACTTAAATGATTGCTTGCAGCTGTCACATTTTTCATCACAAGAGACCTTGGAGATGGTGATTAACAAACAAATGGCGGCAGATTCATAAGGAGAGTAATAAGGCGTAAGAAAGTCTCTAGCAGCAGTGGTGTCCCTCCCCACTGAAAACCACCACAAGCTGGAAGCCTGCGAGCCGAACGAAAGGGGACAGAGAAGGGAGAGAAGATGTTTTCCGAGATCCCCACAGAAAGAAAATAGTCCCGTAAAGTCATGCTATGAAGCAGAAGTCTTGTATCAATCCACCAAAATCTCTCTGGGTTTAAGGGTGCTGCTCTCCTTGCTTCCCTGCCTACCTGCCTGCCTGGCTGTTCACTGTGCTCCAGGGCAGTCCCAAACCATTCCTTAGTCCAAGACGGAAACCCCCTTTACTCCTACTCCTACCCCCATCTATCTTCATAATGGATTCCAACCCCATTTCAGTTGACTGTGGCTCCACACTGGAGTCAACAGAGAGTGAAAACTATTCTCCTATTTAAATTAAGGCACTCTGTAACCAGCTGGGTAGAAACCAACTGGAGAATTTCCATGAATCTAGACAAGGTTCCTCAACAGGTAGATGCTTCAATAACGGGACACCTTAACGAGGTGAGGGGGGGGAAGGGAAGGAGGAAGGGAGGAGGTTGGCAAAGCACTATCAAAACAACGGGACATTTTCATAAAACTGTCAGTTGGAGAGTAATTATTTTGTGCTGTATGAGAAATTGGTGTGTGTCTGTTTCCTACAAGCACACACACAGACACATAGACACACACATTCCTCAGAGCTCAGCTCAGCCTCAAGCTGGTTCTAACAGAGCTCAGCCACAGGCTGGTTCTAACACTCAGACTGTCACCCACTAAGCATTTTATGAACGCTGTTCTCTCTAATCGCTAATGATGGCTGATGAGTCAAATTGGAGACAAAAGACATCCACCCCCCTCTCCCTCTCTTTCCAGAGAGTTAGATATGGCCGGATAGATAGGTCCAGTTGGCAGGCCACTGTGTGCAGCTCACCCTGCACTAACATAAATAATATGAGCATGTCTACTTCTGCTAACATTCCCAGTAAAGCAATCAAAACAATCAAGCATCCCTCGTAGCATCCCATATCCCAAATTGCCCATGTTAACATATGTAGCTGAAGAAACAAGGGTCAGGAAATCAAAATGCTCTGAATTTACAAACAGACAATCTGACAGCACAGCTGCAGTCACCAACGCTCTGAATAACATAAAAACAGCCTAACCAGCTCTGCTAGGGTGAGTAATGTTCAGTGAGCTGTTCTCTCATTTGTTTCTGTAGGTAGCTAGCAAGTTAGCTTGGGTGCTTGTTATTAGTACAGAACGCTCTGATCAACCTTTAAAGTGATGGGTTGGGCTAAAGCTTAAGAGGGTGTGAACGATGCTAAATGTGTGTAGATTAAGATCAGCGCTCCAGTTGATACGAAAATCATTCAAAGGCCATTTTCTAAAAAGTGAGGTTACAGGTTTATCAAATTTCAAAGCAGAATTACTTTCCCATTGATCCTAAAATGCAGTGTATGGAATATCATCTTGTAGCTCTGCGTCTCTGCTTTTATCCAGTGTAAAAATGTCAAATTTTGCTGCATAAGACCGTCAAGGCGGTTGTTCACATATAGCTACAGTTTCAACTGCCTCACCTAAAGCCCATTTGTGTACTGTATGACAGGCAGCATTGTTATTCCTACATGTTTCACATGTATTGATTGATTTTATTTCTACAAAAGATTGAAATGTAGCCAAGGCTAGCAGCTGGGTTCTAGGGGGCACCGACTGCCTGGTTTAGTGCACACACACACACAGACCTCTAGTTGCCTTAAAAACTTTCCCCTCCTACTGTGGAGGAGCTGGTCTGTTATGGCTCCCCCTCTCCTCTAAAGTTCCTCTTGGTGTTCTATTGTTTATCAGGAGAGAGAGAGAGAGAGAGAGAGAGAGAGAGAGAGAGAGAGAGAGAGAGAGAGAGAGAGAGAGAGAGAGAGAGAGAGAGCTATCTGAGCGGAGATAAAAGATAGGAAGCACACAGCAACAACAAACTTACAAAACAAAACCTTCATAAATGATTGCTCGCAGCTGTCCAAATCACAAGAGACCTCAGAGATGGTGATTAGCAACAAGCAACAATAGTTACATGTGATAAGACTGTAGAAAGTGGCCACACAGGTAGGTCGGCCGGCCAGGTACATAGATCGGCCAGATAGGTAGGTCCGGCCACCCAGCCGGCCAGGTACATAGATCGGCCAGATAGGTAGGTCCGGCCACCCGGCCGGCCAGGTACATAGATCGGCCAGATAGGTAGGTCCGGCCACCCAGCCGGCCAGGTACATAGATCGGCCAGATAGGTAGGTCCGGCCACCCGGCCGGCCAGGTACATAGATCGGATAGATAGGTAGGTCCGGCCACCCGGCCGGCCAGGTACATAGATCGGCCAGATAGGTAGGTCCGGCCACCCGGCCGGCCAGGTACATAGATCGGCCAGATAGGTAGGTCCGGCCACCCGGCCGGCCAGGTACATAGATCGGCCAGATAGGTAGGTCCGGCCACCCGGCCGGCCAGGTACATAGATCGGCCAGATAGGTAGGTCCGGCCACCCGGCCGGCCAGGTACATAGATCGGCCAGATAGGTAGGTCCGGCCACCCGGCCGGCCAGGTACATAGATCGGCCAGATAGGTAGGTCCGGCCACCCGGCCGGCCAGGTACATAGATCGGCCAGATAGGTAGGTCCGGCCACCCGGCCGGCCAGGTACATAGATCGGCCAGATAGGTAGGTCCGGCCAGCTAGGAAGGTAGGTTCGGCCTATCGGATCTACCTATCCGGTCGAATGTGGCAGGGATTGCAAACTATTATGGACTACAAAAGGAAACCCAGCCGTAAAGCTGCCCAGTGACGCGAGCCTACCAGACGAGCTATAGGCCTTTCATGCTCGCTTTGAGGCAAGCAACACTGAAGAATGCATGAATGGCATGGCATGAATGGCATGTGTCCTCAGATCCTCAAAAGGTTCTACAGCTGCAACACCGCGAGCATCCTGATTGATTGCATCACTGCCAGGTACGGCAATTGCTCAGCCTCCAACTACAAGGCACTACAGAGGGTAGTGCGTACGGCCCAGTACATCACTGGGGCTAAGCTGCCCGCCATCCAGGACCTCTACACCAGGCAGTGTCAGAGGAAGGCTCTAAAAATTGTCAAAGACCCCAGCCACACCAGTCATAAACTGTTCTCTCTACTACCGCATGCCAAGCAGTACTGGAATGCCGAGTCTAGGACAAAAGGCTTCTCAACAGTTTTTACCCCCAAGCCATAAGACTCCTGAACATGTAATCAAATGACTACCCAGACTATTTGCATTGTATGCCCCCCAACCCCTCAATTATGCTGCTGATACACTCTGTTTATCATATATGCATAGTCACTTTAACCATATCTACATGTACATACTACCGCAATCAGCCCGACTAACCAGTGTCTGTATATAGCCTCGCTACTGTTATAGCCTCTCTACTGTTATAGAATCGCTACTGTTATAGCCTCTCTACTGTTATAGCCTCGCTACTGTTATAGCCTCTCTACTGTTATAGCCTCTCTACTGTTATAGCCTCGCTACTGTTATAGCCTCGCTACTGTTATAGCCTCTCTACTGTTATAGCCTCTCTACTGTTATAGCCTCGCTACTGTTATAGCCTCGCTACTGTTATAGCCTCTCTACTGTTATAGCCTCTCTACTGTTATAGCCTCTCTACTGTTATAGCCTCGCTACTGTTATAGCCTCTCTACTGTTATAGCCTCTCTACTGTTATAGCCTCTCTACTGTTATAGCCTCGCTACTGTTATAGCCTCGCTACTGTTATAGCCTCTCTACTGTTATAGCCTCTCTACTGTTATAGCCTCTCTACTGTTATAGCCTCGCTACTGTTATAGCCTCTCTACTGTTATAGCCTCTCTACTGTTATAGCCTCTCTACTGTTATAGCCTCTCTACTGTTATAGCCTCTCTACTGTTATAGCCTCTCTACTGTTATAGCCTCGCTACTGTTATAGCCTCTCTACTGTTAGAGCCTCGCTACTGTTGTTTTTCACTGTCTTTTTACTGTTGTTTTTATTTCTTTACTTACCTATTGTTCACCTAATACCTTTTCTGCACTATTGGTTAGAGCCTGTAAGTAAGCATTTCACAGCATTTCACCTGTTGTAGTAGGTGCAAATGATAAATAAACTTTGATTTGAGATAAACAAATATATTTTAACACTTTTGGGTTACAATATGATTCTATATGTGTTATTTCAAAGTTTTGATGTTTTCACTATTATTCTACAATGTAGGAAATGGTCAAATTAAAGATAAACCCTTGAATGAGTAGATGTGTCCAGATTTTTGACAGGTACTGCATGTGATCTTATACAAATGTAGGCAAGGTTTTAAATCATTCAGTTGTTTGAGCATCTTGCAGTCAATTTTTGTCTACAAATGATTTGCAATTATGTTCCTTCCCCCTTACCATCTACTAAAGAAAAATGTGAAACGGGAATGTTACAGCATTAGTGCCATCTTGTGGCTTTGGTACCTGCTGTGCTGTGGAGAGCAACAGCGAAGACCACAGACCATAGACCATCCATCAAATACATTTATGATTTTAAATAAATAAAATACTTTACATGATGGAGATCCAAGTTCTAGTTCTGCCCCTACGGATGGAGATGGGATGCATCTATATAGACTAAAGTGGCTTCATCTCCTTAGCCTCCTCTCCAGATGCTGTCTGTCCTGTCAGGAGTGAAAGGGAAGGTGAGGTAGAGGTTTTACACGCAGCACATTCCCCAGCAGGACCAATAGGGGGCGCTGATGTTTCATCATGGAATATCTGCCTGGGTTAAAGCATGGGAGTACTAGTAGAGGATGGAAAAGTCCAATTTTCTTTTGGCTTGAAAAAAAGGTGAAATTCTCAAGCAAATAGTTTACTCTTTAGCACTTCTTTGTGGAGTGTAAAGGAAAAATCCTACACAATGGAGTATTCATCTAAATCAAGACTGAATCATTCTCATGCCCTATTGTATGGTGTGGTATGTGAGGAAAGTATACTTGTATAGACTATGCTGTATATCAAGCAACAGTAGTATCTGTTTTTCACATCTTTTGTAAAGATTCATGTCTGACTTAGCTTTATGATTTTAATTAGCTGTCTTGTTTTTATTTCTCCTTCTTGTTTTTGTTTCGTCGTAAGTAATTTGATCTTGTTATTTTATGTGAAGAAATGTGTTACTTGTATTGAAAATGGTCATACAAGTAATTGTTATACAAATGATTATTATTCTTTTTCGATCATGAATCTTACTGGAAGTTTGCTCTGCTCAGGGACTGAATTATCGACATGGACCCGTTCCAAGTTCCAAACCAGTTGTCATTCCAACAGATCCTATCGTCAATCATATGCTTCTCTTTCTACCCTTTTAGTAGGATGTGGTTTAAGCCAAATATGCCTTACCAGACACATGAGCAACATGTATTTTTATGGTATGTGAACACTTTAGGAAATGTTTTTTCCTCAGCTGGCACAACCGGTCTTTGAGTCCTTGTGAGATAACAGTTGACATAGAGAGGCATGACAGGGACGGACCAAGGGTCAGCTGTAGGACATGGTCTACAATCGTGTCTTGTCTAGAAGCGGTTCTGACCATTCCCGACCTCTCCTGGCCTCTCAAGTCTGTCCCTATTAGCAGCTAAAGTCGGGAAATGTGGTAAATAAGTCTAGTCTTGGACGAAAATGCTATTTCAATGCAATTCTGTTTTAAAGGTATTTAATCATAAAGGTTCAGAGTAGCTGCTTCAGCTCATTGAGAAATTATGACTCACTGGTTTGGTGAGTGGTGCCCACACAGTATACAGTGCATTCAGAAAGTATTCAGACCCCTTGACTTTTTCCACATTTTGTTACTTTACAGCCTTATTTTAAAGCGGATTAAATTATTTTTTCCCCTTATCAGTCTACACACAATACGCCATTATGACAAAACAAAAACAGGTGTTTGTAAAGGTTTGGCAAACAAAAAAATACAAGAAAACACACATTTACATAAGCACTCAGACTCTTTACTCAGTACTTTGTTGAAGCACCTTTGGCAGTGATTACAGTCTCGACTTCTTTGGCACACCAATATTTGGGGAGTTTCTCCCATTCTTCTCTGCAGATCTTCTCAAGCTCTGTCAGGTTGGATGGTGAGCGTGGCTGCACAGCTATTTTCAGGTCTCTCCAGAGATGTTTGATCGGGTTCAAGTCCCATCATTGCAATTGTCTGCATCACTTCCAATTTCATGTACATTTGATGTCGGAAGTTTACATACACCTTAGAACACGTCTCCTTCCTGAGCGGTATGATAGCTGCGTGGTCCCTTGGTGTTTATACTTGAATACTATTGGTTGTACAGATGAACGTGGTGCCTTCAGGCATTTGGAAATTGCTCCCAAGGACGAACCAGACTTGTGGAGGTCTACCATTTTTCTCTGAGGTCTTGGCTGATTTATTTTGATTTTCCCATGGTGTCAAGCAAAGAGGCACTGAGTTTGAAAGTAGGTCTTGAAATATATTCACAGGTACACCTCCAATTGACTCAAAGGATGTCAATTAGCCTATCAGAAGCTTCTAAAACCATGACATCATTTTCTGGAATTTTCCAAGCTATTTAAAGGCAACAGTCAACACAGTCAAAGATTATCCAACTTGAATAAACGCTTGAAGGTAAGTATGACTGCAGTGATGTAGTCTACGGCGATACGGATATCACTTATTATTGATATCTACATAGCGCATTGATGTGAATCACACTGCTGCTATCTCATTGGCTAGCTCTAGGAAGAGTCTTGCTGATTCCAAACTTCTTCCATTTAAGAATGATGGAGGCCACTGTATTGTTGGGGACCTTCAATGCTGCAGAAATATTTTGGTACCCTTCCTCAGATCTGTGCCTCGACACAATCCTGTCTCGGATCTCTACGCACAATTCCTTCCTTCCTTTTGCTCTGACATGCGTTGTCAACTGCGTTGTCAACTGTGGGACCTTATATAAACAGGTGTGTACCTTTCCAAATCATCTTCAATCTATTGAATTTCCAAGGTGGACTCCAATGGGGTGGCAGGGTAGCATAGCGGTTGGAGTTTTGGACTAGTAACCGGAAGGTTGCAAGTTCAAACCCCCGAGCTGACAAGGTACAAATCTGTCATTCTGCCCCTGAACAGGCAGTTAACCCACTGTTCCTAGGCTGTCATTGAAAATAAGATTTTGTTCTTAACTGACTTGCCTGGTTCAATAAAGAAAAAATACAAAAAATAAACTTGTAGAAACATCTCAAGGATGATCAATGGAAACAGGATGCACCTGAGCTCATTTTTGAGTATCATAGCAATGGGTCTGAATACCTATGTAAATAAGGTATTTCAGTTTTTATTTGCAAACATTTTTTAACAAAAGTTTTTGTTTTGTCATTTTGGTGTATTGTGTGTAGTTTGTATTTAATCAATTTTAGACTAAGACTGTAACATAACAAAATGTGGGAAAAAGTCTAAACATTCTCCTAATGTACTGTATGTCACACATCACTGGGCAATGTGACACTCTCCTCCTCCTTCCTGTTTGTCTGGTCCTTCAAGGCTGTCCGTCTGTCTGGGAGGAACAGTGAGGGACTGAGTATCGGACTCAATGGCCATGCTGTTCTCTCTCTCTCTCTCTCTCTCTCTCTCTCTCTCTCTCTCTCTCTCTCTCTCTCTCTCTCTCTCTCACAGCAGCCAAGTGGATCAACTAACAGCCTATTTCACTTTGTAGATGGCATAACGGTTTGCTTTGTGCATGTCTATGAATTCATTTGTATTACTACGCTATAGACCTCAGCAGTTGTTTTTTTTTTTTACAGTATTTCTCTGTAACTTCTTTTGGAGTGTTAACAGTGGAAGTGAACAGTCATTTGAGGTTCCAGTGTGAGAGAAGCCACAGCTGTTTATGCCATCCAGTCCAGTGTATGTGTGGTAAATGTGTGTGGGGTCAATATGATGTCAGAGGTGGTGGCTGAAGCATAGCTTTGAATATTGAATTACTCTCATTTGAAACACTATTGCATCACTTCATCTGGTCTTACCCTGTTACCCTCTAACTAACTCAAAACCGAGAGAGAAAGTGTGTCTGTGTGCTTGTGTATATCTCTATTCATGTTCTTTGAAGACAAAACTTAGACCTGCATTTTTCCAGCCAAACGTAATACAATGTTAAAAAGTGAGTATTGTGTTGTTTATTCTCCCCTGTCTTTATGTCCCTAGGGCATCTCTCTAATGGTAGGGGACTTCCTCATCTCAGTGTTTCCAGATCAGTGTCATGTTACGTATTTAGTGCAGTGAGGGATTTAGACAGGATAAAACACACACACACACAAAACCCTTTAGTCAGCTATATCAGTCCGAGGGAGATGGTTGAACTATCATGTGTCAGCTGGAGTCCAGACACACACAGATGTGTATCCCCAACCATGAATTATACCAAATCACGGCTCATCTCATTCCCCCTAATATTGTTCACCATCCCCCCCCTCCCTCTGTTTCACTGAATTTAAAACAGATAAATGATTTGTTTTCCTGTCAATATTTTCCTACCTCAGTCTGACAGTTTGCAGATGGAAATAATGGTGTGTGTGTGTGTGTGTGTGTGTGTGTGTGTGTGTGTGTGTGTGTGTGTGTGTGTGTGTGTGTGTGTGTGTGTGTGTGTGTGTGTGTGTGTGTGTGTGTGTGTGTGTGTGTGGTTTGAATTGGAAGAGTCATTTACATTAGGGCTGGCAGCACTGAAAAATGAGTAGGCCTATGTAAAGTGAATGTACAGTTGTAAGAACAAAGTCAATGATTCTCATAATCTTTGATAAAGAGATTTGTTAAAGTGACACATATAAAGAGCTATAAATGTTTTATAAAAAGAGACACACAAGATACAGATTCTCCCTAGTCTGATATATGTTAAAAACCCCCCTGTACCAGAGGTGGTCCAGGCTGGGGTCTAATTCAATTGGTTACAGAGGCTAGGTCAAGGCAGTTAACATCTTTCTTGAGGCAATGCATTGTATGCTGATCTTTGTCTTTGAAAAGATAATCAATATTTTCTCTTTTGGGGCCATACTTAACTTCAACTCCAAGCAGCAATGACTTTTCTCAAGTCAGGCTGTGGCCCTGGGTTTGAAATGTATTTCACAAAGAGGTTGTTTTAACACACGCATCACGGCTCATTGAGAGCACTGCAGACTGAAGTCTCAAACTCTATTTGTGCCTCTTTCTGTCTGTTGCACAAGGCATTGCAAGCATGAACAAGACTCAGCTCCGTGATGCCAGTCGACCAGCTATCAAAGACAGTTTTCCCACAATTCCTCAGAGCCAACTGGCAAAGCCCTCTTGGCTCTGTGGTGCTCTCGCTGGGGAATCCCACCTACCTGCTCCCCTGGCTCTCTGGGCCTACCAGGCCCATTTTGTTGATTGTATTTTTTATTTCACCTTCATTTAACCAGGTAGGCTAGTTGAGAACAAGTTCTCATTTGCAACTGCGACCTGGCCAAGATAAAGCAAAGCAGTTCGACACATACAACAACACAGAGTTACACATGGAATAAACAAACAAACAATCAAAAATACAGTAGAAAAATCTATATACAGTGTGTGCAAATAGGATAAGAGAGGTAAGGCAATAAATAGGCCATGGTGGCGAAGTAATTACAATATAGCAATTTAAAAAAGGAATGGTAGGATGTACAGAAGATGAATGTGCAAGTAGAGATACAGCGGTGCGAAGGAGCAAGATAAACAAATAAATACAGTATGGGGATGAGGTAGATTGGTTGGGGTAATTACAGATGAGCTATGTACAGGTGCAGTGATCTGTGAGGTGCTCTGACAGCTGGTGCTTAAAGCTAGTGAGGGAAGTAAGAGTCTCCAGCTTCAGAGGTTTTGCAGTTCGTTCCAGTCATTGGCAGCAGAGAACTGGAAGGAGAGGCGGCCAAAGGAGGAATTGGCTTTGGGGGTGACCAGTGAGATATACCTGCTAGAGCGCGTGCTACAGGTGGGTGCTGCTATGGTGACCAGTGAGCTGAGATAAGGCAGGGCTTTACCTAGCAGAGACTTGTAGATGACCTGGAGCCAGTGGGTTTGGCGACGAGTATGAAGCGATGGCCAGCCAACGAGAGCGTACATGTCGCAGTGGTGGGTAATATATGGGGCTTTGGTGACAAAATGGATGGCACTGTGATAGACTGCATCCAATTTGTTGAGTAGAGTGTTGGAGGCTATTTTATAGATGACATTGCCGAAGTCAAGGATCGGTAGGATGGTCAGTTTTACGAGGGTATGTTTGGCTGCATGAGTGAAGGATGCTTTGTTGCGAAATAGGAAGCCAATTCTATATTTAATTTTGGATTGGACATGCTTAATGTGAGTCTGGAAGGAGAGTTTACAGTTTAGCCAGAAACCTAGGTATTTGTAGTTGTCCACATATTCTAAGTCAGAGCCGTCCAGTAGTGATGCTGGACGGGCGGGCAGGTGCGGGCAGTGATCATTTGAAGAGCATGCACTTAGTTTTACTTGCATTAAAGAGCAGTTGGAGGCCACGGAAGGAGAGTTGTATGGCATTGAAGCTCGTCTGGAGGTTAGTTAACACAGTGTCCAAGGAAGGGCCAGAAGTATACAGAATGGTGTCATCTCCGTAGAGGTGGATCAGAGAATCACCAGCAGCGAGAGCGACATCATTGATGCAGAGAAGAGAGTCGGCCCAAGAATTGAAGACTGTGGCACCCCCATAGAGACTGCAAGAGGTCCGGACAACAGGCCCTCCGATTTGACACACTGAACTCTATCAGAGAAGTAGTTGGTGAACCAGGCGAGGCAATCATTTAAGAAACCAAGGCTGTTTGGTCTGCCAATGAGAATGTGGTGATTGACAGAGTTGAAAGCCTTGGCCAGGTCGATGAATACGGCTGCACAGTAATGTCTCTTATTGATGGCGGTTATGATATTGTTTAGGACCTTGAGTGTGGCTGAGGTGCACCCATGACCAGCTCTGAGACCAGATTGCATAGCAGAGAAGGTACGGTGGGATTCGAAGTGGTCGGTAATCTGTTTGTTGACTTGGCTTTCGAAGACCTTAGAAAGTCAGGGTAGGATATATATAGGTCTGTAGCAATTTGGGTCTAGAGTGTCTCCCCCTTTGAAGAGGGGGATGACCGCGGCAGCTTTCCAGTCTTTAACCGCTTTCCAGTCCAATCTCAGACGATACGAAAGGGAGGTTGAACAGGCTATTATTAGGGGTTGCAACAATTTCAGCAGATAATTTTTAAATGAGAGGGTCCAGATTGTCTAGCCCGGCTGATTTGAAGGGGTCCAGGTTTTGCAGTTCTTTAAGAACATCAGCTATCTGGATTTGGGTGAAGGAGAAATGAGGGAGGCTTGGGTGAGTTGCTGTGGGGAGTACAGGGCTGTTGACCGGGGTAGGGGTAGCCAGGTGGAAAGCATGGCCAGCCATAGAGAAATGCTTATTGAAATTCTCAATTATCGTGGATTTATTGGTGGTGACAGTGTTTCCTAGCCTCAGAGCAGTGGGCAGCTGGGAGGAGGTGCTCTTATTCTCCATGGACTTTACAGTGTGCCAGAATATTTTTGAGTTTGTACTACAGGATGCACATTTCTGCTTGAAAAAGATTAGCCTTAGCTTTCCTAACTGCCTGTGTATATTTGTTCCTGACTTCCCTGAAAAGTTTCATATCACGGGGGCTATTCGATGGTAATGCAGAACGCCACAGGATGTTTTTGTGCTGGTCAAGGGCAGTCAGGTCTGGAGAGAACCAAGGGCTATATCTGTTCCTGGTTCTATATTTTTTGAAAGGGGCATGCTTATTTAAGATGGTGAGGAAGGCATCCTCTACTGACTCGATGAGGTCAATATCCTTCCAGGATACCCGTGCCAGTTCGATTAGGTAGGCCTGCTCGCTGAAGTGTTTTAAGGAGCATTAGTGATGAGGGGTGGTCGTTTGACCGCAGACCAGTTACGGATGCAGGCAATGAGGCAGTGATCGCTGAGATCTTGGTTGAAAACAGCAGAGGTGTATTTGGAGGGCAAGATAGTTAGGATGATATCCATGAGGGTGCCCGTGTTTACGGATTTGGGGTTGTACTTGGTGGGTTCATTGATCATTTGTGAGAGATTGAGGTTAGCCGGGAGATGGGCCTAGCAAGGCTAACTCCAGGCTAATTGGTTATTGCTTCGGGACAGTGACGTTAGCCAGGAGTGGCCACTCGAATAGCTGTGGTGATCCAGGTGAAGAAATTAAAAGAAGAAAAAAATGTCAAATAAAATTAAAGCTTCAGAGCATGCGGTAGGAATCCAGAGATGCGGAGAAAAATAAGTCTGAATTGCTCTGGTTTGAGTCGCGCTGTGCAGACTGGCGAGAGTTGTCCGTGCTAGAGGTGGCTGATGACCGCTAGCTAACTACTAGCTACTGGCTAGCATCTGTTGGGGTTCCGATTCAGGAGACGGTTCAGACGATGGATCAGCAGAGCTCCGTATGGTGGGTATAGTTGCCAAAGAATTTCTCCAATGGGTCTCTTAAGCTAACAGTCCGATGTACTTTAGACAGCTAGCGGGCTGTGGCTAACTCGAAGCCAGTCAGCTGGCTAGCTTTTGATGAGTTCTTAAGTATAAAAATAGCAGATCCGTACCACATTGGGCGAGGCGTGTTGCAGTTGAGTATATTCAGTCCATAAATAGAAAGTGATATTAAAATATTAAATATAGATACGAAGATGAAAAAAAACAAGGAAAAAGGAAAAACAATGTTTACAAGGGACAGGAAGCTACGCCATCTTGGAAGACAATAGTTCTGGGAAAACGCTCTTCTCTGTTAAATATATTTACAAAAGCCAAGAGGGCTTTGCAGCAAAAACTATAATAGTGTAGTGTACTTTAACAGACAGGTCAAATGTGAACTAGAACTCTCTCTGTGCTTTTATGCATTTTTATACATTACATATTCATCTACAAACAAACCAATCAAATGTATTTTGTTTTACAGTAACAGCTGAAGGAGGGATTGAGAGCACATTTTGGGGCCATAGTTCCCCCTCTGTCCCTTTTTTTGGGCCGCTGCAGTAGCAATAATTCCGGTAGCCTACATCACAGTCTGTTGGCAGCAGGTCCTATACGGGGAATACCTGCTGAGCAGGGACCACCCATGGAAGAAAATATAACAGTAGGCTACAGTTTCAATAGGCATTAAAACACACAAAGGTGTATTGTGTTGCCAAGCACTGGTTACAAAAGAGACTACAATCTAGCCCATTATGTAGCTCTGCTTGCTACTAATACAGATTGCCCAAGTTCACGCTAATGTTGTAATGGATTTTTCTTCACATTGTTGTCTTATTAGGGCTCCCGAGAGGCGCAGCGGTCTAAGACACTGTATCTCAAGGCTAGAGGCTTCACTACAGATCCTGGTTTGATCCCAGGCTGTATCACAACCTGCCGTGATCGGGAGTCCCATAGGGCGGCGCACAATTGGCCCAGCGTCGTCCGGGTTAGGGGAGGGTTTGGCTGGGGTAAGCCGTCATTGTAAAATAAGAATTTTTCTTAACTGACTTGCCAAGTTAAATATAAAAATATATAAAAAATTGGCAATAAGTTTGAATGTTCACACCTTGACCTGTTTCACCTGTGCTTGTCTCCAACCCCTTCCAGGTGTTTGCCCTCTTCCTTATTATCCCCTGTGTATGTATACCTGTGTTCTCTGTCTGTTTGTTGCCAGTTCGTCTTGTAAGTTTTTCAAGTCAACCAGCATTTTTCCTGTACTCCTGCTTCTATTATCTTATTGCTAGTCCTCCCGGTTTTGACCTTTGCCTGTCCTGACTCTGAGCCCGCCTGCCTGACCACTCTGACTGCCTTGACTTGTCTTCTGCTTGCCTCTATTGGAACATTAAACATTGTTACTTCGACAGTCTGCATCTGGGTCTTATCTTGATTTGTGATACACCTGGCATTGCATAGGGTTGTTTCGATGCAAATCCGCTGCTTACTGTTTTGCATGAAGAATAATCGTTTATAATAATCATTTCCTATAGTGTTCTTGGGTCTAGTCATTTATTTTGGAGAACATTTACAAGAAACGACAAGTGAAATGACAAGGTATTTAGCCTAAGCAGTCTAAAGTTGACGTTTAGGAGAATATTATGTACAGTATATTTCAGAAACATCTCTCTCCATACATCAACCCAAGACTCGACAGACGAGACATTGATCAAAAGGATACCACAATGACTGGATCAGACCTTACAGTGCATTCGGAGAGTATTCAGACCCCTTGACTGTTTCCACATTTTGTTACTTTACAGCCTTATTCTAAAATTGATTAAATTACGTATTTTTCCTCATTAATCTACACACAATACCGTATAATGATGAAGAAAATACATTTTTGTATGTTAGCAAATTGAAACATAATAAAGAACATAAATACCTTATTTACATAAGTATTCAGACCATTTGCTATGAGACTCGAAATTGTCCGTAGAACTCCGAGACAGGATTGTGTCGAGGCAAAGATATGGGGAAGGGAACCAAACAATGTCTGCAGCATTGAAGGTCCCCAAGAACACAGTAGTCTCCATCATTCTTAAATGGAAGAAGTTTGGAACCACCAAGACTCTTCCTAGAGCTTGATACCTGTCCAAACTGAACAATCGGGGGAGAAGGGCCTTGGTCAGGAAGGTGACCAAGAACCCAATGGTCATTCTGACAGAGCTCCAGAGTTACTCTGTGGAGATGGGAGAACCTTATAGAATGACAACCATCTCTGCAGCCCTCCACCAATCAGGCCTTTATGGTAGAGTGGCCAGACGGAAGCCACTCCTCAGTAAAAGGCACATAACAGCCCGCTTGGAGCCAAAAAGCACCTAAAGGATGAGAAACAAGATTCTCTGGTCTGATGAAACCAAGATTTAACTATTTGGCCTGAATGTCAAGTGTCACGTCTGGAAGAAACTTAGCACCATCCCAACAGTGAAGCATGGTGGAGGCAGCTTCATGTTGTGGGGATGTTTTTCAGCGGCAGGTACTGGGAGACTAGTCAGGATCGAGGGAATGATGAACGGAACAAAGTACAGAAAGCTCATTGATGAAAACCTGCTCCAGAGAGCTCAGGACCTCAGACTGGGGTGAAGGTTTACCTTCCAACAGGACAACGGCCGTAAGCACACAGCCAAAACAACGCAGGAGTGGCTTGGGGACAAGTCTCTGAATGTCCCTGAGTGACCCAGCTAGAGCTCAGATTTGAACTCGATCAAACATCTCTGGAGAGACCTGAAAATAGCTGTGCAGCGACGCTCCCCATCCACCCTGATATAGCGTGAGAGGATCTGCAGAGAAGAATGGGAGAAACTCCCCAAATTCAGGTGTGCCAAGCTTGTAGCGTCATACCCAAGAAGACTCGAGGCTGTAATCGCTTTCAAAAGGTTCTTCAACAAAGTACTGAGTAAAGGGCCTGAATACTTATGTAAATGTGATATTTTGGGGTATTACGTGTACATAGAGGGGAAACAACAATTTAATCCATTTTAGAAAAGGGCTGTAATGTAACAAAATGTGGAAAAAGTCAAGGGGTCTGAATACTTTCCGAATGCACTGTATATCCCTTAACCCTAATTTCTACCAACCCTAACTTCAAAGGCTTCTCCAACCAGTCCATCCCGTGATGCACACTTCTCTTCCCTACATCAAACGCTCTGGCTGCAAACTATTTATGTGGCTATAAAAGAGGATTTTTGGTCTGAGCCCAAACTGTTTGACATCTGTGCTCAATATTTACCGCGGTGTGTAATGGATTCTTTGTTCTCTCTTATGGAAGAGAAGAGGGGAGGTAAGGGGAGAGGGGGAGCCAGGTAGGGGGCCTCAGGTACCATTATGGACCGTGGGACTCCTGAAAAACTTCAGGGGGTGACTGGGCGAGACTGAGGGTTGGCTACTGTAAAACCAGGATCAGAGGTCAAAGCTTAGATCATGTTAGACTGTATGAAACGGGATACTGCTCACACAGAGGATAACACTTGAAAAAACAGGGAATCCACAAGCGTATTGAGTTGTACACAGAACACAAACAAGCTTTGGGCCAGCGAGCACATCTTGGATGTTGACAGAGCATCAGCATCAGTAAGCTTGAGCTACCTGGTAGACCTTTGGCCCTAAGTTTAGCACCGGCTAGTACATAGAACCTTGTACAGAAACATTTAGGTGCATTCAGCATAGTCAAGTTTGAGATTTGATCACAAGCTGCACGTGCAAGCTCAGGGTACACAGGGGCTCCTTCAGATGCAGGTGCACACATAAACGTAGGGTCTCCTGGCAACCCTTCTCACCAAAGGGCACTCGTCACTTGGGTGGTTGTTGGTCAGCAAACAGCCTCTGAACTACACTGCCCTGGAGTCTGAAATACCCTCAGTCAGGCCTCAGCTGGTTCGGTGTGTGTGCAATGTCAACTGTTATATAGCCTTAACATTTCTGACCTCTTTGATGTGGTAAATCACCAGTGTTCTCGTAGTCATGAAACACTTCCAGAGACATTGCCGTGAAATCTTATACTGGAGCTATCTTCTATGCTCCACATGGGGCCTAAATGTCAGTGTTTTCCCTCTTCGATCCATTACCTCCCTGGAGAGAGGACTGTTATGACACAATACCCTGTGGTGGTTAGTAAACAGAGCTAGATAATACTCTGAATATACAGTATCTATCGTCCCACTGCTGGGCAAGTTGATTTCAGCTGTATAAAAAGCTAACATACACATAAATAAACAGATGCACGGGAAATGGACAGCACGTCAATATACATAAGATTATATGGCACACCTTCACAGCTGGTAGTAAGAAGAGTCCTCCCCTTGAGACAGTATATATAAACCTCCCCACCAGATGTGTGATCAAGGTTGGACCCATAACAGGAGCCGTAGCTAATCCTCCTCTGATGGGGGCCTCTTTAACCTCCCCTGGGCTGGTCCCTAGTGTGGAGCTTACAGACAGAGGTGCTTCAGGTTTGGCTGAGCCTGAGTGTATAGGGCCTACATCAGAGAGATGGTATGTAGTAGAATATAGTGTATTTGATGGAGAATCATCCCTCTGAAAAACACCACTACATCTAGATTCTAAAGCATGTTTGGAGTTGCGGTGTTCATGGAATGAATCCCAATTAGAAGCAATCATATTATTCTGGATTGCACTTTAGACAATTGCAGCCAGGAATGCTGTCTGTGGTTCAAGCTAGACGAAAGCACTTGTGTTTATGTGATGATCCATTTTAAGTGTGAGTGACTCAGTGCCGGTGTGAAAGTTTGCAATGTGCATCACGTCACTTACATACTCTTACACATTTTAAACCAGGATAGTCACACTGTAGCTATCACGTACAGATGTAGGGTCTTAATTTGAGCCAGTTTGCTACAGCAGGAAAATAATCCTGCAGGAACAGGAAATGTGAAATATTATGTGGATTACAATACATGTACATTTTTGTAGGTCTTGATACATTTTTCATAAGAGAAAATCAAGTCTGAAATTTCTATGTGGAAATTACAAACTTCATAAGCCTTTTTAATCCTCAAATACACTACACATTTTTAATTTCCTGCATCGCAGGAAAGTCATCCTGCAACAGGGTGATTAAATTAAGATCCTACATCTGTATAGGAATCTCGGCTAATTACTATTTAATATTTTCCACTGTCGTGGATGGGATGTCAGGTCCTCTAGGTGGTTGTAACTGTGAGGGTTGTATCTGCTACAGCTCAAGCTGTTATTGTGGTGTGATTAAATGTTCCTTGGCTGAGCTCCAGCTAGCACTGACCAATGCAATTCACCATGGCTCAACTTCCTCAAGCACTGACTGACCAATGGTTACATGTTGATGTACAACACCCACATCGACATTGACAGCTGTAGACATTGTTGTTGTTTTTTCTTATCCAGTCCTTGATTATCAGTCAATGGATGACTTATTTTTCTCTGTAGCATCAGTACACTGCCATTATGTACAGTGCTTTCAGAAAGTATTCATACCCCTTGACTTATTCCACATGTTGTATTACAGCCTGAATTCAAAGTGAATTTTTAAAAAATCCCACCCATCTACACACAACACCCCATAATGACAAGTTGAAAACATGTTTTTAGAAATCTTAAATGCATAAAAAAATGTACACTACATAAATATCTCATTGACATAAGTAGTATTCACACCCCTGAGTGAATACATTTTAGAAACAGCTTTGGCAGCGATTATAGCTGTGAATCTTTCTGGATAAATCTCTAAGAGCGTTGCACACCTGGATTATGCTGAGCACTTGTTGGCTGCTTATCCTTCACTCTGTCGTCCAACTCATCCCAAACCATCTCAATTGTGTTGAGGCCGGGTGATTGTGGAAGTCAGGTCATCTGATGCAGCACTCCATCACTCTCCTTGGTCAAAGAGCCCGTACACTGCCTGGAGGTGTGTTGGGTCATTGTCCTGTTGAAAAACAAATGATAGTCCCACTAAGCACAAACCAGATGGGATGGTGTATCGCTGTAGAATGCTGTGGTAGCCATGTTGGTTAAGTGTGCTTTGAATTCTAAATAACTCACTGACAGTGTCAACAGCAAAGTACCCCCACACCATCACACCTCCTCTTCCATGCGTCATGGTGGGAACCACACATTCAGAGATCATCCGTTCACCTACTCTGTGTCTCACAAAGACATGGCTGTTGGAACCAATAATCGCAAATTTGGACTCATCAGACCAAAGGACAGATTTCCACCGGTCTAATGTCCATTGCTCGTGTCTCTTGGCCAAAGCAAGTCTCTTATTAATATTGGTGTCCATTAGCAGTGGTTTCTTTGTAGCAATTTGACCATGAAGGCCTGATTCATGCAGTCTCCTCTGAACAGTTGATGTTGAGATGTGCCTGTTACTTGAACTTGTTACTGTGAAGCATTTGTTTTGGCTGCAATCTGAGGTGCAGTTAACTCCAATGAACATATCCTCTGCAACAGAGCTAATTCTGAGTCTTCCTTTCCTGTGACGGTCCTCATAAGAGCCAGTTTCATCATAGTGCTTGATGGTTTTTGCAACTGCGCTTGAAGAAAGAATTTACTGACCCTCATGTCTTAAAGTAATTTTAGACTCATTTCTCTTTGCTTATTTGAGCTGTTCTTGCCATAATACGGACTTGGTATTTTACCAAAGAGGGCTATCTTCCGTACACCACCCCTACCTTGTCACAAACACAATTGATTGGCTCAAACGCATTAAGAAGGAGAGAAATTCCACAAATGTACTTTTATCTAGGCACACCTGTTAATTGAAATGGATTCCAGGTGACTACCTCATGAAGCTGGTAGAGAGGATGCCAATAGTGTGCAAAGCTGTCATCATGGCAAATGGTGGCTACTTTGAAGAATCTCAAATATAAAATATATTTTGATTTGTTTAACACTTTTTTGCTTACTACATAATTCCATATGTGTTATTTCATAGTTTTGATGTCTTCACTATTATTCTACAATGTAGAAAATATATTTAAAAAATAAAGAAAAACCTTTGAATGAGTAGGTGTGTCCAAACTTTTGGTACTGTAAGTCAAAACTGTAACTAGGCCACTCGGAAAAATTCTATGTCGTCTTGGTAAGCAACACTTGTAATAACAAAGGGGTTCATTGCTTATTGACTGAAGACATTTCGGCTTTTCATGTTTCATTAATTTGTAAACCACTCTAAAAACATTATTCCACATAGACAGTATGGGGTATTGTGTGCAGGCCACTGACACATAATCTCAATTTAAACCATTTAAAATTCAGGTTGTAACACATCAAAATGTGGAACATGTCAAGGGGTGTGAATACTTTCTGAAGGGACTGTTTAACTAGTTGGACTGTTTACTTTTCCGTCTGTCTAGCATTCAATTTATGCCAAGACCTTTCCTTGAATTACAACAAATCATTTCCTATGAATAGCATACTATTTGAAAGTACTCTAACTGTACCAATTAGAAGGCACAGTACTAGTTGGTACTTTGCCTTCTATGCTTTCCTTGATAACTGAAAGAGCAATCTGTCCTTTTCATTTGAAACTAAAGACACCACTTGGTCTGTTGTTCTCATGAACCATCCCACAAGGAAAAGAATAAAGAAAATGATCAAAAGATTGTAAAAGCTTTTTTGGTTTATTTTTTTACAAACCAAACACGTTATAAGGCTCCTCTTTGCTCTATAGCCCATTACTGTACCTAAATAAACAGAGTACTCCTTGACACAGTGCAGCAGAACAACAAGGACATGTTATTCACTTGTGTAGTGTATTTTATGTAATTTAGCAGACACACTTATCCAGAGCAACTACGGTTAGGTGCCTTGCTCAAGGGCACATGGGCCAATTTTTCACCTAGTCGGCCATGGGATACAAACCAGCGACCTTTTGGTTATTGGCCCAACGCTCTTAACTACTAGGCTACCAGCAGCCCCTTCTTACCTAAAGAACTTACATTGTTAATTATACTAATGCATATTATAGTTAATAGTAATATTGATACGTGCATGTTGTCATACGTAGTCAGGGTCATGGTGCATTAATGGAATACGTATATCGAATCATTCTGTTATTAAATGTGACACTAAACAGCATGGTTGAATATACCACATGACGGTAGCACTTTTTCTGTGAGTAAATACTGTTCATTTGCTGTATTTTGGCACTTTGGGACTACTATTTATACCTGTCCTTCTTGATGTCCTCCTCTAGTTGGCAGGGTAGCCTAGTGGTTAGTGTGTTGGACTAGTAACCGAAAGGTTGCAAGTTCAAATCCCCCGAGCTGACAACATCTGTTGTTCTACCCCTGTTCCTAGGCTGTCATTGAAAATAAGAATTTGTTCTTAACTGACTTGCCTAGTAAAATAAAGGTTAAAAAAAAGTTGGCTTGGTTGTTTAGCAACAAAACCGACACGTCCGCAACTAAGGGGCAGAACAGACAGGGTTGGCTTTTAATAGTTGACAACATGTAAACTTAATTTTGTCTCCAAATGTTTATTGAAAATCTAAACACATTTGCACAATGAGCACTTGTTGTCTCTCAAATACATCGTTACAGTTGTTGGTTAGCTAACTAGCACTTTTGTACCATTGGCATTGACACGAAATTAGTCAAAACACCTCAAAACAAAATGGTATCAAGAACAAGATAAAACTATCTGAAGACGAGATTCAGATGGCAGCTTCTTGTCATTGTTGCTAGCTATCTGACAGTTCACAATCAACAAAGCACAGCTTCCGGCCCCATCGATGCACTCGCATAATTTTTGTGATGTTGTCAGCCAACCCGTCTATACAAATATGTTTGAAATGTTTTAGACTGTGTCTGTTTATCTATTGAACACAAACATGTATTGTTGTCAACACCCATGCCACGCTGAAGCAGTATTTCTAGTCAGGCTTGCTTACAAGTCAGTAAGGGCTGTGGTGGTGATTGTTATTGAGGGCCAACCAAACTCATTATCTCGTTCTCCACCACCTCTCTACTAGGTAATAGCTGTGTGTAATAGGATCAGATACAGGGCCCCAGGGTGCTACTAAAGCCTTGATAAACAGCAGGCCTTTCAGCCATTTAGTAAAAGATGCTTTAACACTCTGACCCCCTCTCTCAGAACTCATCTCTCCACGAATGGAGGGACGAGGGAGGGATGGAGCGAGAAAGGGAGGGGACTATGCAGGTGGAGAATGCTGTATGGGCATGTATTCATTCCATCACCACCCCCCTGAGTGTTGGATCTCTGGATCTCTGCGTAAATGCCTCTTTCAATAATCAATAACAACCACAGAGGTGTGTGTGTGTGTGTGTGTGTGCGTGCGTTTGTGTATGTGTGCGTGTCAAACAGCCAAGCTTTCTCTATCCTCTAATCTCATTCTGTGTAAATCAGCTCCACTCAATCTCTGTCCACTCCAGTTTTCCCCTACTCTCTAAATGGCACTATGACCACACACTCAGCTGAATGTTATCATATATGCTACAGCGTCAGGACATCAATGGTGAGGTGAGGGAGGGAGTACTGACTCTCTGTCAAAACAAAGAGAACAAGACAGACAAGAGAGAGGATGACAAAACAGAAGAGAGAGAGGGTAGGGATGTGACTGACTCTCATGGAAGGAAAGCTCAGTGTCTTGAAAGTGACATGTATTCATGGATGCCAAGAGAAGTCAGGCTTCCCCCAAAAAATAACCAAGAACAGAAAGGAAATAACATCAAATAATGTATCTTTGTCTCTGTGTTTTAGAATTTTCCTTCAGTTCACAAGAGGCTGAATGTATTTCACCGGAGAAAACATCCAAGAGAGAGAAACAGCACCTCTCAGTCTCAGTATGTGTAGGCCATCTATCTAATGCTGTCTGATCAAAAATAATATGATATTGTTGCCACCTGTAGCATTAAATGCAAGGGAAGCCGGTGAGCATGTTGCCTCCTTTGATAAAAACGTATAAAATAGCCAATCATCGTTGAGCTAAACCAACCGAGGTCAACTGTGAATGGTCCTGGAGCACCAAATAAAAGTGTCAAGGGGAGCCAGTTTGGCTTCACACCAATCACATCACATCACAACCCAAACATCAGTGACAGAAAGAACTTGAATTGTTGCATCTCATTGTGTTGTTGTCCTCCGGTGGGTAGCTAGCTAAACTTGTCCCTTTCCTAAATTAGCCATGAATGGAAATAGGGATTTGAACTTGAGGGATTTGAACTCCGTATAGTCCAATGATTATAATGCCAATTTTGATCCAACCAAAAATTCATACATTGTGCCGCATGCCTGAGAGGATAGAAGATTAATATGTAGCTAGATGTAGTAGGCTAATGTTAACTAGCTGGCTCATCATTGCCCATGAAAGGAAGTGAGGTTAGTGAGCAAGGATTATAGCCAGGTAGCCTAGGACAACAAAAACTAAAAGCGTGTACTGTATGACAGAGTCATAGACCGTTTCGGCAACATGAAAGAGAGGAGGATGGCATTAGTGTTTCTCTACAAGTAGGGTGAGTCAGCATGTTTTTTCTACTTGCACACGCACACAAATCAGTACCATGAACAGCCACATCATATTTAGCTTAAGGTTGATTGGAGTAAATCATTTTAAATATTTTAATTGTCACGGTATTAGACTAAGTATATGTGATGAAATGTTAAAGTTGAAATGGTGCTGGAATAGTGGAGGCAGCTTCTATTTTCTTTGTGACAGCCTAACTCTCTGTGGTTCTAAACCAATAGTTGTTTAGTAGTCAGAAAATGTGAGAAACTGTCACGTTCGTCGTATGGTGGAGACCAAAGCGCAGCATGATTAGAATACACTTTTTAATGAAGACAAAGAACACTCAACTATACAAAAACAACCAACCGAACGTGAAGCTATATAAAACTAGAGCAGACGCAGGCAACTAGACATAGACAATAACTCACAAAATACCCAAAGAAGATGGCTGCCTAAATATGGTTCCCAATCAGAGACAACGATACACACCTGCCTCTAATTGAGAACCAATCTAGGCAACTATAGACATATATAAACACCTAGATAGTAAACAACCCCAAAAACCTACAAAGTCCCTAGACAGTACAAAAAACACATACATCACCCATGTCACACCCTGACCTAACCAAAACAATAAAGAAAACAAAGAATACTCAGGTCAGGGCGTGACAGAAACATTACCTTGCTTGACCATACTGTAGGTCATGAAACTGTTTGTTCCATGCAATAGATGTTGCACTCCGGTTTTGTAATGAAACAAAGGTGTGGTTGAATATCGTTGTGTTGTTTGCCACTATTCTGCCACAGTCTTCTTATTGCCTCAGCCTTAGGCTTATATATCACGGTGTCAAGGCAGATAAACTAACAGGTTATAGAGAAAACAACGCAATTATCACAACACATAGGTTGTAATATGGCATTTTCTTCTGGCTTGGCTTCCCCAGTGATTTTACCCACGCACTGCTACTGTTGGTGTACAAGTTTTAGTATGCTACTTTTTGGATCATCAACCTTCATGTGTTAAATTCTAACTTTCTTCACTGATGCTGATACTATTCGTCTGTCCTGTTGATACTGATAATTATCATAACAGACGTGTTGGAGGAAGTCCATCAGAGACAGCAGAATGGCAGGCTCGACAACAACAGATAAAACCTCCTTCCGAGTGGGGCCTCCTGAGTGGTGCAGCGGTCTAAGGCACTGCATCGCAGTGGGCGGCGCACAATTGGCCCAGCGCCGCCGGGGGGGCTTTACTTGGCTCATCGCGCTCTGATTAGCCAAGGTCGTCAGTTGAACTGTGTTTCCTCTGACACATTGGTGCAGCTTTCTTCTGGGTTAAGCGGGCGTGTGTTAAGAAGCACGGTTTGGTGGGTCGTGTTTCGGAGGATGCATGACTCGACCTTCGCCTCTCCCGAGCCCGTTGGGGAGTTGCAGTGATGAGACAAAATCGAAATTGGGAAGAAAAAGGGGATAAAATATTAAACAAATAAAAAATGTAGTGATCAGTTGGACAGCTCATCTGTTGACTGTGTGTGTGTGTGTGTGTGTGTGTGTGTGTGTGTGTGTGTGTGTGTGTGTGTGTGTGTGTGTGTGTGTGTGTGTGTGTGTGTGTGTGTGTGTGTGTGTGTGTGTGTGTGTGTGTGTGTGTGTGTGTGTGTGTGTGTGTGTGTGTGTGTGTGTGTGTGCTATCTGAAAGCCAGGTGTATATAGAGTAGAAATCAGACTTGACTCAGGGCTGAATGGAAAGGAATGGCCTTAACCCAACAGGTGTAATACTGCCGAAAAAGTCTCAGGGGCAGACAAACTGGATCACACTACCAGAGGCTTGTATACTACAGTATCTCCATTGAGCTCTGTCACAACAGCTTGGCCAGTTCAGCACCTTGGCAACTGCTCTGCAGCGTGTGTTTGACCTGAGTATTGCTGTGAGGAGGGGAGAAGAGACAGGTGTCGTTTCTGTCCCTTTGATACTGAATGTTCTATTCTGTTCTGCAGCTGAACCATGATGATGATGATGACTGAATATAAACATTCTGTTGCACCTGTGCTCTGCTTTCTCTCTGTGAGGATGGAGGGTTGGAGAGACAGGTGGTCTCCCTGGATACTGAATATAAACATTCTGTTGCACCTGTGCTCTGCTTTCTCTCTGTGAAGATGGAGGGTTGGAGAGACAGGTGGTCTCCCTGGATACTGAATATAAACATTCTGTTGCACCTGTGCTCTGCTTTCTCTCTGTGAGGATGGAGGGTTGGAGAGACAGGTGGTCTCCCTGGATACTGAATATAAACATTCTGTTGCACCTGTGCTCTGCTTTCTCTCTGTGAGGATGGAGGGTTGGAGAGACAGGTGGTCTCCCTGGATACTGAATATACAGTGCAGTACAGTATGTAAACATCCCAATACGCCTGAGCTCTGGCTGCTGTTTGGGGTCTGTTCAGATGGATGCAATGTTACACAACGTTTAACTGTAATGCTGTGAGGTGGTTGAGCAGACATATGGTGTTGCCTCTTGATGCTCAATGTTCTGTACTACAGTCCAACGATGATGGTGACTGAATGTACAATATTTAATAAACACCTGAGCTCTGTACTCTTCCAAGAAGTCTGACAGTATTCTTCAGAAGAGTAACAACAGGCCCACTGTCTTACTCTCCATGTGGGATCTCACACTCAGTGTCTCTGTCATGAGTGTAGACATATTTCATTATTTGGCAATATGGCATTTTAGGATTCCTGTTTCATGCGTATATTTTATTGCTGTCATTAGGTTTTCAGGGGGCGGTTGACTGTTCACTCACCCTCACATTATAGTACCTCCGTATTATAACCAAATAACCATATTTCCACTGTTCACCCAAACGGAATAACAGTGCTATAATAGTTTCTACAGACATACACTTACTTATGGCCATACTGTATATTTGCGTGTGTATTGGCCAGGTCAGCAACTGGCAACTGGACATATTTTTACTCCTGCTATCTTATCCAGTAGTTTCTATGCCAACGTTAGTATACAGTGTGTTAAGGTACGTAACGCAGACGTAAATATGAATAGCAGGACGTGGTTGACTAGACTGGACCAGCTGGCCATAGGTGAGAGTGGGGCCTAAAGTACTGTTGTGACACAATACTTTAGAGGCCCCATCTTTGGACAGAATGCAGTTTCTCTAACCTTTATTTTCTTACAGTATACCTGGTCTTATGTCATACACAACAAATTATTTATTTACTTGCTAACTAAATAATAACACAGAATACACACACTGTCACGATCGTCATAAATACATTCAAACCAAAGCGCAGCGCGGAATCGGTTAGACATCTTTTATTGATAGCTCAAGCAGTGCTCACAGGCAACTACACAGAAACAAGATCCCACAAAACACAGTGGGGAAATGGCTACCTAAATATGATCCCCAATCAGAGACAACGATAAACAGCTGCCTCTGATTGGGAACCATACCAGGCCAACATGGAAAGAAACAACCCAGATAGGAACACCCCTCCCCTAGTCCATAACTATTCTCACATGAATCATATATTTTGTACACGAACCGCCACCCGTTTCGAATAAGAAATCATGAATGTATTTACTTGTGAGTGCCCTTATTCGTTGTGTAGTCCTGAACAGAACTATGGAGTCCCCTCTTCCATTGGCTCCTGAAGCTGCACATTTGAAGATAAGCCAGCCGTGCTGATGGTTCCACTGGGGAGTATCGTACGGTGACTTGAGATACATAACAGGATGGGATGGTTTGAAGAATTCGAGATATTTGACTCAGGACAGCGGAGTTGTGCAATAATTTGGGACATGTAGTCTATTTGAATGAACGCAGATCATACATAGCAGTTTAAACCTGGAGCCTGGTTCAGACCATACATAGCCGTTTAAACCTGGAGCCTGGCTCAGACCATACATAGCAGTTTAAACCTGGAGCATGGTTCAGATCATACATAACAGTTTAAACCTGGAGCCTGGCTCAGACCATACATAGCAGTTTAAACCTGGAGCCTGGCTCAGACCATACATAGCAGTTTAAACCTGGAGCCTGGCTCAGACCATACATAGCAGTTTAAACCTGGAGCCTGGCTCAGACCATACATAGCAGTTTAAACCTGGAGCCTAGCTCAGACCATACATAACAGTTTAAACCTGGAGCATGGTTCAGACCATACTGTACATAACAGTTTAAACCTGGGAAATACCGCGCACAGATGGCAGCAGCACAGGACTGAGACTGGACAGCAATACTACTATATCAAATATGTTTCTCAGACCATACATAACAGTTTAAACCTGGATCATGGCTCAGACCATACTGTACATAGCAGTTTAAACCTGGAGCCTGGCTCAGACCATACATAACAGTTTAAACCTGGATCATGGCTCAGACCATACTGTACATAGCAGTTTAAACCTGGAGCCTGGCTCAGACCATTCATAACAGTTTAAACCTGGAGCATGGTTCAGACCATACATAGCAGTTTAAACCTGGATCATAGCTCAGACCATTCATAACAGTTTAAACCTGGAGCATGGTTCAGACCATACATAGCAGTTTAAACCTGGATCATGGCTCAGACCATACATAGCAGTTTAAACCTGGAGCCTAACTCAGACCATTCATAACAGTTTAGCACACCCAACTACATCATTCCCATATTGTTATTTATTTATTTATTGCTCTTTTGCACCCCAGTATCTCTACTTGCATATCATCATCTGCACATCTATCACTCCAGTGTTAATGCTAAATTGTAATTATTTCACCTCTGTGGCCTATTTATTGCCTTACCTCCCTAATCTTAATACATTTGCAACACTGTACATAGACTTTTCTATTGTGTTATTGACTGTACGTTTCTTTATCCCATGTGCAACTCTGTGTTGTTGTTTTTTGTCGCACTGCTTTGCTTTGTCTTAGCCAGGTCACAGTTGTAAATGAGAACGTGTTCTCAACTGGCCTACCTGGTTAACTTCTTGGTGACAGGGGGCAGTATTTTCAAGTCCGGATGAAATGCATGCCCAAACTCAACTGCCTGCTACTCATCCACAGAAGATAAGATATATATTAGTATATTTGGATAGACAACACTCTGAAGTTTCTTGAACTGTTTGAATCATGTCTGTGAGTATAACAGAACTTATTTAGCAGGCGAAACCCCGAGGACTAACCATTCAGATATATATTTTATAGGTCACTATTTTCAATGGGTTTTCATTGGGAATCCAGATTTCTAAGGGACCTTCTTGCAGTTCCTATCGCTTCCACTGGATGTCAACAGTTGGTTGAGGTTATTCCTTTGTGTAATGAAGAAGTACGGCCATCATGAACGAGGGTCACTTGAAGTGTACTGTTAGATAGAGGCGTGTGACCAGAAAACATGCTACAGTTTGTTTTCTTCCTGTATTGAACACAGATCATCCCGTCTTCAATTTGAGCGATTATTTATGTAAAAAAATACCTAAAGTTGTATTACAAAAGTAGTTTGAAATGTTTTGGCAAAGTTTACAGGTAAATTTTGAAATATTTTGTAGTCACGTTGCGCAAGTTGGAACCGGTGTTTTTCTGGATAAAACACGCCAAATATATTGATATTTTGGATATATATCGACGGAATTAATCGAACAAAAGGACCATTTGTGATGTTTATGGTACATATTGGAGTGCCAACAAAAGAAGCTCTTCAAAGGTAAGGCAAGAATTATATTTTTATTTCTGCGTTTTGTGTCGCGCCTGCAGGGTTGAAATATGGTTTCTCTCTTTGTTCACAGAGGTGCTATCCTCAGATAATAGCATCGTTTGCTTTCGCCGAAAAGCCTTTTTGAAATCTGACATGTATAGCTTTAATTTGCTATCTTGCATGTGTGATTTAAGTTTGATTTTTATAATAATTTATTTGAATTTGTCGCTCTGCATTTTCCCTTCGTCCCACATATACCAGAGTGGTTAAATAAAGGTGAAACATATATATATTTTTTTTAATTTACATTTTTTTTACCTTTCTGGCTCAGGCGTTCCGCTAGCAACCCACCTCGACAACATCCGGTGAAATTGCAGAGCGCCAAATTCAAAATACAGACATAGCCATAATAAACATTCATACTAAAATAAAAGTGTTATACATCGTCATAAAGATTAACTTCTTGTTAATCCAGCTGCTTTGTCAGATTTCAAAAAGGCTTTATGGTGAAAGCATACCATGTGATTATCTGAGGACAGCGCCCCTCATACAAAAGCATGAAAAACATTTTCTAACCAAACAGATGCATCACGAAAGTCAGAAATAGAGCTAAAATAAATCACTTACTTTTTGCAATCCCAAAGGTCTCAGTTACATAATGAATGGTCGTTTTTTTTCTATAAAGTCCTTCTTTATATCCCAAAAATGTTGGTTTATTTGGCGCGTTTGATTCAGAAATACACCGGTTCCAACTCGCCCAACATGCCTACAAAGGATCTAATAAGTTTCCCGTAAACTTGGTCCAAACATTTCAAAAAACATTTGTAATCCAACCTCAGGTACCCTAAAATGTAAATAATCGATCAAATTTAAGACGGAATAAACTGTTTCCAATACTGGAGAAAAACAACAAGGAGCACGCTCTTATCCAAAAGACTTGAGTCCACCTAGAGTCCACCTAGAGTGACACAAATACTTCTTCATAAAAATAAAAAAACATTGAACAATTCCTAAACATCTAGTGGAAGCCATAGGAACTGCAATCTGGGTTCGAATAATTCGGCTTCCCCAAAGAAAAGTATTGGAAAATCCAATGACCTCAAAAAAAAAATTCCTGGATGGATTGTCCTCGGGTTTTCGCCTGCCAAATCAGTACTGTTATACTCACGGACATTATTTTAACAGTTTTAGGAACTTTAGAGTGTTTTCTATCCAATACTATGCATATGCATATGCATATCCTAGGCTTCTGGGCCTGAGTAACAGGCAGGTTACTTTGGGCACCTCAGTCATCAAAACTTCCGAATACTGCCTCCTATCCCTAAGAAGTTTTAAGGGGATGGCTTTAGATACATTTACTGAAAATCCTATTGAATGAAAAGTCCATGAGAAAATCTGTTGGCTGGCAAGTGGGAGGGTTTTCATAGGTTCAATTAAAGCTAGGGAGGGAAGGGAACCATGCCTTCAAAGCCCGTTATGCACCTTCGTAAGTTAAGTCTGAATACCAATTACTGAGAAGTTCATAGGAAAGGCGTGTGTTTCCTAAGTCTGAATCGAGCCCTATGTGTATGTGATTATTGTACTTATGCTGAACTTTCTTGCTGTTTAATGTGTAAGATTTCCTTGTATTACTAACATAAACTTGATCTATCATTTCACTTCATCTGAATATGTCATTGACTGCCTCTCAACCGACTAAACATCCTTTATTAGTGAGACCAGACTAATAGAACCAGGCCCATAGAGAAGTGAGACCAGACTAATAGAACCAGGCCCATAAAGAAGTGAGACCAGACTAATAGAACCAGGCACATAAAGAAGTGAGACCAGACTAATAGAACCAGGCCCATAGAGAAGTGAGACCAGACTAATAGAACCAGGCCCATAAAGAAGTGAGACCAGACTAATAGAACCAGGCCCATAGAGAAGTGAGACCAGACTAATAGAACCAGGCCCATAGAGAAGTGAGACCAGACTAATAGAACCAGGCCCATAGAGAAGTGAGACCAGACTAATAGAACCAGGCCCATAGAGAAGTGAGACCAGACTAATAGAACCAGGCCCATAGAGAAGTGAGACCAGACTAATAGAACCAGGCCCATAAAGAAGTGAGACCAGACTAATAGAACCAGGCCCATAGAGAAGTGAGACCAGACTAATAGAACCAGGCCCATAGAGAAGTGAGACCAGACTAATAGAACCAGGCCCATAAAGAAGTGAGACCAGACTAATAGAACCAGGCCCATAGAGAAGTGAGACCAGACTAATAGAACCAGGCCCATAAAGAAGTGAGACCAGACTAATAGAACCAGGCCCATAGAGAAGTGAGACCAGACTAATAGAACCAGGCCCATAGAGAAGTGAGACCAGACTAATAGAACCAGGCCCATAGAGAAGTGAGACCAGACTAATAGAACCAGGCCCATAAAGAAGTGAGACCAGACTAATAGAACCAGGCCCATAGAGAAGTGAGACCAGACTAATAGAACCAGGCCCATAGAGAAGTGAGACCAGACTAATAGAACCAGCCCCATAGAGAAGTGAGACCAGACTAATAGAACCAGGCCCATAGAGAAGTGAGACCAGACTAATAGAACCAGGCCCATAGAGAAGTGAGACCAGACTAATAGAACCAGGCCCATAGAGAAGTGAGACCAGACTACTAGAACCAGGCCCATAAAGAAGTGAGACCAGACTAATAGAACCAGGCCCATAAAGAAGTGAGACCAGACTAATAGAACCAGGCCCATAGAGAAGTGAGACCAGACTAATAGAACCAGGCCCATAGAGAAGTGAGACCAGACTAATAGAACCAGGCCCATAGAGAAGTGAGACCAGACTAATAGAACCAGGCCCATAGAGAAGTGAGACCAGACTAATAGAACGAGGCCCATAAAGAAGTGAGACCAGACTAATAGAACCAGGCCCATAGAGAAGTGAGACCAGACTAATAGAACCAGGCCCATAGAGAAGTGAGACCAGACTAATAGAACCAGGCCCATAAAGAAGTGAGACCAGACTAATAGAACCAGGCCCATAGAGAAGTGAGACCAGACTAATAGAACCAGGCCCATAGAGAAGTGAGACCAGACTAATAGAACCAGGCCCATAA
Organism: Oncorhynchus keta; assembly: GCF_023373465.1. NCBI lineage: Eukaryota > Metazoa > Chordata > Actinopteri > Salmoniformes > Salmonidae > Oncorhynchus > Oncorhynchus keta. The sequence goes on from NC_068439.1 coordinate 29,577,279, forward strand.
AGAAGTGAGACCAGACTAATAGAACCAGGCCCATAGAGAAGTGAGACCAGACTAATAGAACCAGGCCCATAGAGAAGTGAGACCAGACTAATAGAACCAGGCCCATAGAGAAGTGAGACCAGACTAATAGAACCAGGACCATAAAGAAGTGAGACCAGACTAATAGAACCAGGCCCATAGAGAAGTGAGACCAGACTAATAGAACCAGGCCCATAGAGAAGTGAGACCAGACTAATAGAACCAGGCCCATAAAGAAGTGAGACCAGACTAATAGAACCAGGCACATAAAGAAGTGAGACCAGACTAATAGAACCAGGCCCATAGAGAAGTGAGACCAGACTAATAGAACCAGGCCCATAAAGAAGTGAGACCAGACTAATAGAACCAGGCACATAAAGAAGTGAGACCAGACTAATAGAACCAGGCCCATAGAGAAGTGAGACCAGACTAATAGAACCAGGCCCATAAAGAAGTGAGACCAGACTAATAGAACCAGGCCCATAGAGAAGTGAGACCAGACTAATAGAACCAGGCCCATAAAGAAGTGAGACCAGACTAATAGAACCAGGCCCATAGAGAAGTGAGACCAGACTAATAGAACCAGGCCCATAGAGAAGTGAGACCAGACTAATAGAACCAGGCCCATAGAGAAGTGAGACCAGACTAATAGAACCAGGCCCATAGAGAAGTGAGACCAGACTAATAGAACCAGGCCCATAAAGAAGTGAGACCAGACTAATAGAACCAGGCCCATAGAGAAGTGAGACCAGACTAATAGAACCAGGCACATAAAGAAGTGAGACCAGACTAATAGAACCAGGCCCATAGAGAAGTGAGACCAGACTAATAGAACCAGGCCTATAGAGAAGTGAGACCAGACTAATAGAACCAGGCCCATAGAGAAGTGAGACCAGACTAATAGAACCAGGCCCATAAAGAAGTGAGACCAGACTAATAGAACCAGGCCCATAAAGAAGTGAGACCAGACTAATAGAACCAGGCCCATAAAGAAGTGAGACCAGACTAATAGAACGAGGCCCATAGAGAAGTGAGACCAGACTAATAGAACCAGGCCCATAGAGAAGTGAGACCAGACTAATAGAACCAGGCCCATAGAGAAGTGAGACCAGACTAATAGAACCAGGCCCATAAAGAAGTGAGACCAGACTAATAGAACCAGGCCCATAAAGAAGTGAGACCAGACTAATAGAACCAGGCCCATAGAGAAGTGAGACCAGACTAATAGAACCAGGCACATAAAGAAGTGAGACCAGACTAATAGAACCAGGCCCATAGAGAAGTGAGACCAGACTAATAGAACCAGGCCCATAGAGAAGTGAGACCAGACTAATAGAACCAGGCCCATAGAGAAGTGAGACCAGACTAATAGAACCAGGCCCATAAAGAAGTGAGACCAGACTAATAGAACCAGGCCCATAAAGAAGTGAGACCAGACTAATAGAACCAGGCCCATAAAGAAGTGAGACCAGACTAATAGAACCAGGCCCATAGAGAAGTGAGACCAGACTAATAGAACCAGGCCCATAAAGAAGTGAGACCAGACTAATAGAACCAGGCCCATAAAGAAGTGAGACCAGACTAATAGAACCAGGCCCATAGAGAAGTGAGACCAGACTAATAGAACCAGGCCCATAAAGAAGTGAGACCAGACTAATAGAACCAGGCCCATAGAGAAGTGAGACCAGACTAATAGAACCAGGCCCATAAAGAAGTGAGACCAGACTAATAGAACCAGGCCCATAAAGAAGTGAGACCAGACTAATAGAACCAGGCCCATAAAGAAGTGAGACCAGACTAATAGAACCAGGCCCATAGAGAAGTGAGACCAGACTAATAGAACCAGGCCCATAAAGAAGTGAGACCAGACTAATAGAACCAGGCCCATAGAGAAGTGAGACCAGACTAATAGAACCAGGCCCATAGAGAAGTGAGACCAGACTAATAGAACCAGGCCCATAGAGAAGTGAGACCAGACTAATAGAACCAGGCCCATAAAGAAGTGAGACCAGACTAATAGAACCAGGCCCATAAAGAAGTGAGACCAGACTAATAGAACCAGGCCCATAAAGAAGTGAGACCAGACTAATAGAACCAGGCCCATAGAGAAGTGAGACCAGACTAATAGAACCAGGCCCATAAAGAAGTGAGACCAGACTAATAGAACCAGGCCCATAAAGAAGTGAGACCAGACTAATAGAACCAGGCCCATAGAGAAGTGAGACCAGACTAATAGAACCAGGCCCATAAAGAAGTGAGACCAGACTAATAGAACCAGGCCCATAAAGAAGTGAGACCAGACTAATAGAACCAGGCCCATAGAGAAGTGAGACCAGACTAATAGAACCAGGCCCATAAAGAAGTGAGACCAGACTAATAGAACCAGGCCCATAAAGAAGTGAGACCAGACTAATAGAACCAGGCCCATAGAGAAGTGAGACCAGACTAATAGAACCAGGCACATAAAGAAGTGAGACCAGACTAATAGAACCAGGCCCATAGAGAAGTGAGACCAGACTAATAGAACCAGGCCCATAAAGAAGTGTTAATTCCAGTGAGAAATGACCAAACTAAATGTCACTTGATGTGCAGACACAACATAACAGGACATGATCTTATCTGTATCCTGTGACAGATAAGTCACCAGCGAACAACCTGTTTGTTTTTTTGATGCTATCAATAAAACCAGGACAAAATGTGAAACTTGTCTGGCTACACTCCTTATCTCCTTGAGATGTAAGCTTGTACTACCTGTTATTGTATCCACGTTGTTCCTTTGAACAAAAGCTCTGTTGACAACCTCCTTGTTTTACCTGTCAACACTAAAATCCCACTAACATCTGTTTGTGGCACCGCTCCATGTCATTGTGTGTGTCAATGACGTTAGCATGCTGTTCACATTCCGTCCTTGCCTTGAGGGGAGCAGTACAGAAGAAAAAATATATTACTAAAAGACATCCACCCATCAACCGTTCTCCTCATCTACCCTTTGGTTACATAAGACTTGGTCTTGATTTGCTTATTCTGTAGCTCTCTGGGCAACATCCTCTCTCAGATGAGGCCTCAAGCCAAACAGAGCATGGACAGGACAACACCTTATTCCTTCAACGCCCAGCACTACCGTACATTATCATCCCAACACCTCTGTCCTTCCAGGTTGTGTGTGTCTTTGTTTTACTGCCATGGTATCCTGTAGTGCAACATGAAGCTAATGTGACAATCACTAATTCTGGGAAAACAGAACTCTGTATCTGTGGCATATCTGTGTTTTGCGGACAAGCGAAGTTGAGTAAGGAATGTGTGTTTGATCATCAACATGACGACTGGTGTCTGATTTATAGTTGAAGGAACTATTTCTTCACAACAATCCAACCCTACCCCTCCACCAACCCACACACACATGCACACACACGGCATACAGACTCTGCTTGAACTCTTAGTACAGAACGGGTATACACTGAGTGTACAAAACATGATGAACATCTGCTCTTTCCATGGTATAAACTGAACAGGTGAATCCAGGTGAAAGCTATGATCCCTTAATGAGGCAACTTGTTAAATCCACTTCAATCAGTGTAGAGGAAGTGGCGTGCCATTTGGAGGGTGAATGGGCAAGGCAAAAGATTGAAGTGCCTTTGTACGGGCTGTGTTAGTAAGTGCCAGGCGCAGCGGTTTGTGTCAAGAACTGCAACGTCGCTGGATTATTTTACGCTCAACAGTTTCCCGAAGTGTATAATGGGTTTTGTACACTCAGTGTATAATGGGTTTTGTACACTCAGTGTATAATGGGTTTTGTACACTCAGTGTATAATGGGTTTTGTACACTCAGTGTATAATGGGTTTAGTACACTCAGTATATAATGGGTTTTGTACACTCAGTGTATAATGGGTTTTGTACACTCAGTGTATAATGGGTTTTGTACACTCAGTGTATAATGGGTTTTGTACACTCAGTGTATAATGGGTTTTGTACACTCAGTGTATAATGGGTTTAGTACACTCAGTGTATAATGGGTTTAGTACACTCAGTGTATAATGGGTTTTGTACACTCAGTGTATAATGGGTTTTGTACACTCAGTGTATAATGGGTTTTGTACACTCAGTGTATAATGGGTTTTGTACACTCAGTGTATAATGGGTTTTGTACACTCAGTGTATAATGGGTCTTGTACACTCAGTGTATAATGGGTTTTGTACACTCAGTGTATAATGGGTTTTGTACACTCAGTGTATAATGGGTTTTGTACACTGAGTGTATAATGGGTTTAGTACACTCAGTGTATAATGGGTTTTGTACACTCAGTGTATAATGGGTTTAGTACACTCAGTGTATAATGGGTTTTGTACACTCAGTGTATAATGGGTTTAGTACACTCAGTGTATAATGGGTTTTGTACACTCAGTGTATAATGGGTTTTGTACACTCAGTGTATAATGGGTTTTGTACACTCAGTGTATAATGGGTTTTGTACACTCAGTGTATAATGGGTTTTGTACACTCAGTGTATAATGGGTTTTGTACACTCAGTGTATAATGGGTTTTGTACACTCAGTGTATAATGGGTTTTGTACACTCAGTGTATAATGGGTTTTGTACACTCAGTGTATAATGGGTTTAGTACACTCAGTGTATAATGGGTTTTGTACACTCAGTGTATAATGGGTTTTGTACACTCAGTGTATAATGGGTTTTGTACACTCAGTGTATAATGGGTTTTGTACACTCAGTGTATAATGGGTTTTGTACACTCAGTGTATAATGGGTTTAGTACACTCAGTGTATAATGGGTTTTGTACACTCAGTGTATAATGGGTTTAGTACACTCAGTGTATAATGGGTTTTGTACACTCAGTGTATAATGGGTTTTGTACACTCAGTGTATAATGGGTTTTGTACACTCAGTGTATAATGGGTTTTGTACACTCAGTGTATAATGGGTTTTGTACACTCAGTGTATAATGGGTTTTGTACACTCAGTGTATAATGGGTTTTGTACACTCAGTGTATAATGGGTTTTGTACACTCAGTGTATAATGGGTTTTGTACACTCAGTGTATAATGGGTTTTGTACACTCAGTGTATAATGGGTTTTGTACACTCAGTGTATAATGGGTTTTGTACACTCAGTGTATAATGGGTTTTGTACACTCAGTGTATAATGGGTTTTGTACACTCAGTGTATAATGGGTTTTGTACACTCAGTGTATAATGGGTTTTGTACACTAAGTGTATAATGGGTTTTGTACACTCAGTGTATAATGGGTTTTGTACACTCAGTGTATAATGGGTTTTGTACACTCAGTGTATAATGGGTCTTGTACACTCAGTGTATAATGGGTTTTGTACACTCAGTGTAAAATGGGTCTTGTACACTCAGTGTATAATGGGTTTTGTATACTCAGTGTATACTGGGTTTTGTACACTCAGTGTATAATGGGTTTTGTACACTCAGTGTATAATGGGTTTTGTACACTCAGTGTATAATGGGTTTTGTACACTCAGTGTATAATGGGTTTTGTACACTCAGTGTATAATGGGTTTTGTACACTCAGTGTATAATGGGTTTTGTACACTCAGTGTATAATGGGTTTTGTACACTCAGTGTATAATGGGTCTTGTACACTCAGTGTATAATGGGTTTTGTACACTCAGTGTATAATGGGTTTTGTACACTCAGTGTATAATGGGTTTTGTACACTCAGTGTATAATGGGTTTTGTACACTCAGTGTATAATGGGTTTTGTACACTCAGTGTATAATGGGTTTTGTACACTCAGTGTATAATGGGTTTTGTACACTCAGTGTATAATGGGTTTTGTACACTCAGTGTATAATGGGTCTTGTACACTCAGTGTATAATGGGTTTTGTACACTCAGTGTATAATGGGTTTTGTACACTCAGTGTATAATGGGTTTTGTACACTCAGTGTATAATGGGTTTTGTACACTCAGTGTATAATGGGTTTTGTACACTCAGTGTATAATGGGTTTTGTACACTCAGTGTATAATGGGTTTTGTACACTCAGTGTATAATGGGTTTTGTACACTCAGTGTATAATGGGTTTTGTACACTCAGTGTATAATGGGTCTTGTACACTCAGTGTATAATGGGTTTTGTACACTCAGTGTATAATGGGTTTTGTACACTCAGTGTATAATGGGTTTTGTACACTCAGTGTATAATGGGTTTTGTACACTCAGTGTATAATGGGTTTTGTACACTCAGTGTATAATGGGTTTTGTACACTCAGTGTATAATGGGTTTTGTACACTCAGTGTATAATGGGTTTTGTACACTCAGTGTATAATGGGTTGTGTACACTCAGTGTATAATGGGTTTTGTACACTCAGTGTGGGTATAATGGGTTTTGTACACTCAGTGTATAATGGGTTTTGTACACTCAGTGTATAATGGGTTTTGTACACTCAGTGTATAATGGGTTTTGTACACTCAGTGTATAATGGGTTTTGTACACTCAGTGTATAATGGGTTTAGTACACTCAGTGTATAATGGGTTTTGTACACTCAGTGTATAATGGGTTTTGTACACTCAGTGTATAATGGGTTTTGTACACTCAGTGTATAATGGGTTTAGTACACTCAGTGTATAATGGGTTTAGTACACTCAGTGTATAATGGGTTTTGTACACTCAGTGTATAATGGGTTTTGTACACTCAGTGTATAATGGGTTTTGTACACTCAGTGTATAATGGGTTTTGTACACTCAGTGTATAATGGGTTTTGTACACTCAGTGTATAATGGGTTTTGTACACTCAGTGTATAATGGGTTTTGTACACTCAGTGTATAATGGGTTTTGTACACTCAGTGTATAATGGGTTTTGTACACTCAGTGTATAATGGGTTTTGTACACTCAGTGTATAATGGGTTTTGTACACTCAGTGTATAATGGGTTTTGTACACTCAGTGTATAATGGGTTTTGTACACTCAGTGTATAATGGGTTTTGTACACTCAGTGTATAATGGGTTTTGTACACTCAGTGTATAATGGGTTTTGTACACTCAGTGTATAATGGGTTTTGTACACTCAGTGTATAATGGGTTTTGTACACTCAGTGTATAATGGGTTTTGTACACTCAGTGTATAATGGGTTTTGTACACTCAGTGTATAATGGGTTGTGTACACTCAGTGTATAATGGGTTTTGTACACTCAGTGTATAATGGGTTTTGTACACTCAGTGTATAATGGGTTTAGTACACTCAGTGTATAATGGGTTTTGTACACTCAGTGTATAATGGGTTTAGTACACTCAGTGTATAATGGGTTTTGTACACTCAGTGTATAATGGGTTTTGTACACTCAGTGTATAATGGCTTTGCCATACATTAGGTAAAAGATCAATGGAACGCTGATTAGTGACGATGACATTACAATCTATTGGGAATGACACCCATACAAGCGTTATACTCAGATTTTACTCCTAACATAGTGAGAAATACACATATAAACAATAGACTAAATGTGGGCTGATTATGGGTGGTGACAATGAGGAGATTCTGGATCTATCTCCCAAGGGGGGACGAGTACCTGACGTTTCCATGGTCTTGGTGGAACTATGACATAATCCATGAACTTTATGCCCCGCTATGACACTCTCCACTGTGGTATCGTCGAAACTAGACGTTTCATCCATCGTCATCAATAGAACGTGTCCATTGGATAGGTTTCTGAGGTCTAAAGACGTGTCCTTCCTTTCAGATGATGTTTTTCTACCTCTTTGAGAGGAGCAGGTTATGACAGCATACATACTGTAGACCCGTCCTCCAGCCTCTAGTGTTGGCAGCTGATTATGGCCTATATGAATAGAAGTGCCACTCCCATGCATGCCAGCATGATGGTACTACTCTCTTCTCCTGATGCGAAACCTGGTTTCCAATTGATGATAAAGGAAGTGTAACTAACATGACCTGAAGTATCTGTAACTATGACTATGACCTACTGTCACTTCCTCATTCAAAACACACACACACACACACACACACACACACACACACACACACACACACACACACACACACACACACACACACACACACACACACACACACACACACACACACACACACACACACACACACACACACACACACACACACCAGCCAAGCATTTTTTAACCTATATTTTACTAGGCAAGTCAGTTAAGAACAAATTCTTATTTTCAATGACAGCCTAGGAACAGTGGGTTAACTGCCTGTTCAGGGGCAGAACAACAGATTTGTACCTTGTCAGCTCAGGGATTCAAACTTGCAACCTTTCAGTTACTAGTCCAACGCTCTAACCACTAGGCTACCCTGCCGCCCCGGCATGTGTTTTGCCTTTAAATCTTCACTCTCTCCTGCAGTGTTCCCCTATATGTGTGCTCTTCCATACAACAACATGGACACGGATGTTAACCAGCACTCACTGTCAGGACAGAATGTCAAGTGGTTATCTTGAGAATACAGAGAGGCCCTCCTGCCCCTGGTTCTAGGTTATTATTAGCCTACTGACGCAAGCGCCTTCCCCACGTCAGGGAAACCATGAATATGTTGACAATAAGCTGCTCAGGTCAACGATACCCCATGATGATGGGTTCTCCCCAGACCTGACTGCCCTTAACCAACACAAAAACATCCTATGGCGTTCTGCATTAGCATCGAACAGCCCCCGGGATATGCAGCTGTTCAGGGAAGCTAGAAACCGTTATACACAGGCAGTTAGAAAAGCCAAGGCTAGCTTTTTCAAGCAGAAATTTGCTTCCTGCAACACTTACTCAAAAAATTTCTGGGACACTGTAAAGTCCATGGAGAATAAGAACACCTCCTCCCAGCTGCCCACTGCACTGAAGATAGGAAACACTGTCACCACTGATAAATCCACCATAATTGAGAATTTCAATAAGCATTTTTCTACGGCTGGCCATGCTTTCCACCTGGCTACTCCTACCCCGGTCAACAGCACTGCACCCCCAACAGCAACTCGCCCAAGCCTTCCTCATTTCTCCTTCTCCCAAATCCATTCAGCTGATGTTCTGAAAGAGCTGGACCCCTACAAATCAGCCGGGCTAGACAATCTGGACCCTTTCTTTCTAAAATTATCTGCCGAAATTGTTGCCACCCCTATTACTAGCCTGTTCAACCTCTCTTTCGTGTCGTCTGAGATTCCCAAAGATTGGAAAGCAGCTGCGGTCATCCCCATCTTCAAAGGGGGGGACACTCTTGACCCAAACTGCTACAGACCTATATCTATCCTACCATGCCTTTCTAAGGTCTTCGAAAGCCAAGTCAACAAACAGATTACCGACCATTTCGAATCTCACCATACCTTCTCTGCTATGCAATCTGGTTTCAGAGCTGGCCATGGGTGCACCTCAGCCACGCTCAAGGTCCTAAACAATATCTTAACCGCCATCGATAAGAAACATTCCTATGCAGCCGTATTCATTGATCTGGCCAAGGCTTTCGACTCTGTCAACCACCACATCCTCATCGGCAGACTCGACAGCCCTGGTTTCTCAAATGATCGCCTCGCCTGGTTCACCAACTACTTCTCTGATAGAGTTCAGTGTGTCAAATCGGAGGGTCTGCTGTCCGGACCTCTGGCAGTCTCTATGGGGGTGCCACAGGGTTCAATTCTTGGACCGACTCTCTTCTCTGTATACATCAATGAGGTCGCTCTTGCTGCTGGTGAGTCCCTGATCCACCTCTACGCAGACGACACCATTCTGTATACTTCCGGCCCTTCTTTGGACACTGTGTTAACAACCCTCCAGGCAAGCTTCAATGCCATACAACTCTCCTTCCGTGGCCTCCAATTGCTCTTAAATACAAGTAAAACTAAATGCATGCTCTTCAACCGATCGCTACCTGCACCTTCCCGCCTGTCCAACATCACTACTCTGGACGGCTCTGATTTAGAATACGTGGACAACTACAAATACTTAGGTGTCTGGTTAGACTGTAAACTCTCCTTCCAGACCCATATCAAACATCTCCAATCCAAAGTTAAATCTAGAATTGGCTTCCTATTTCGCAACAAAGCATCCTTCACTCATGCTGCCAAACATACCCTTGTAAAACTGACCATCCTACCAATCCTCGACTTTGGCGATGTCATTTACAAAATAGCCTCCAATACCCTACTCAACAAATTGGATGCAGTCTATCACAGTGCAATCCGTTTTGTCACCAAAGCCCCATATACTACCCACCATTGCGACCTGTACACTCTCGTTGGCTGGCCCTCGCTTCATACTCGTCGCCAAACCCACTGGCTCCATGTCATCTACAAGACCCTGCTAGGTAAAGTCCCCCCTTATCTCAGCTCGCTGGTCACCATAGCATCTCCCACCTGTAGCACACGCTCCAGCAGGTATATCTCTCTAGTCACCCCCAAAACCAATTCTTTCTTTGGCCGCCTCTCCTTCCAGTTCTCTGCTGCCAATGACTGGAACGAACTACAAAAATCTCTGAAACTGGAAACACTTATCTCCCTCACTAGCTTTAAGCACCAACTGTCAGAGCATCTTACAGATTACTGGACCTGTACATAGCCCATCTATAATTTAGCCCAAACAACTACCTCTTTCCCAACTGTATTTAATTAATTTATTTATTTTGCTCCTTTGCACCCCATTATTTTTATTTCTACTTTGCACATTCTTCCATTGCAAAACTACCATTCCAGTGTTTTACTTGCTATATTGTATTTACTTTGCCACCATGGCCTTTTTTGCCTTTACCTCCCTTCTCACCTGATTTGCTCACATTGTATATAGACTTGTTTATACTGTATTATTGACTGTATGTTTGTTTTACTACACGTGTAACTCTGTGTCGTTGTATCTGTCGAACTGCTTTGCTTTATCTTGGCCAGGTCGCAATTGTAAATGAGAACTTGTTCTCAACTTGCCTACCTGGTTAAATAAAGGTGAAATAAAAAATAAATGAATAAAAAATGATGCCAACCTCTCCTCTTGTTGGCTCAACTTGGTTAGCCTCATCAGGGCCCCTCATATTCATAAGCTTCGAGAGGGAGACTGGTTGAGGGAGACTGGTGGAGGGAGACTGGTAGAGGGAGACTGGTAGAGGGAGACTGGTAGAGGGAGACTGGTAGAGGGAGACTGGTAGTGGGAGACTGGTAGAGGGAGACTGGTAGAGGGAGACTGGTAGAGGGAGACTGGTAAGGGGGGCTGGTAGGGAGAGACTGACACCTTCCACAAACAAGCAAGCATGCGCGCACACTGAGACACTTCATTATAGCAGGGGTTATAACAGGGGTTACAGCAGGGGTTATAACAGGGGTTACAGCAGGGGTTATAACAGGGGTTATAACAGGGGTTACAGCAGGGGTTATAACAGGGGTTACAGTAGGGGTTATAACAGGGGTTATAACAGGGGTTATAACAGGGGTTATAACAGCCGTTATTAAATTGGGGTCTGCGAACTGCAGGGGGTGCGCGGCCAGATCCCAAAATATATGTATTTTTACATTGATTAACAACAACAGATGTAACTCATTTTCGCTAAAGGATCAATGGAATAAGTTTAGAAGGTGCAATACAATGTAATATTATTCATCTACAATTGATGTTCTTAATAACCCTGGACCTGGAGGCTAACTGGGATATTGACATTCCACCAATTATCCACATTTTTTCTTGTATTCCCAAAAATGTTTTGTTTTTTAACATAGATTCACTGTAATTTAAGTTTTAAAACTGCAACGGTTTATCTCTGCCTCATGGAAAAATGTATAGAATTGCAGGATATTAGCTTTAAACCTGTAACAACAAAATATCTCTCTGCCCCATGACAAAATAGTGTAGAATTGAAGGAAATTAGCTTGACAATTGCTAAATGTCTCTCCTATGTCAAGAGCCGGGCCTTTAACATTTTACTGCAGTGGGCTAAATCAGGGTCACACAGTGTTTCTTGGTAGCCTTAAAAACTTATTAGGGCTAGCGGGACACCTGTTGACAACTTCCGGTGAAATTGTAGGGCGCGCAATTCAAATAAATAATCATAACGATTATGGATATTAAACATTTAGGTACATACAAGTGTCTTATATCGGTTAAAAACGTAAAGTCTTGTTCATCTAACTGCATTGTCCGTTTTACAGTAGGATTTACAGCGAAAACATGCCATGCGATTGTTTGAGGACGGTGCCCCAAATAAAAATATTTTTCAACCAGGCTTCATGAAATCACAAATAGCGATTAAATATTCACCTATTCTTTGAAGATCTTCCTCTAACTTGCAATCCAAAGGTTCCCAGCTACAACATAGATGGTCGTTTTGTTAGATAAAATCCTTCTTTATATTCCAAAAAGTCAGTTTAGTTGGCGGCACCGATTTGAGTAATCCACTCGTTCAACATGCAGAGAAAGGAATCCAAAAAGCTACCGCTAAACTTTGTTAAAATAAGTCAAAATATGTTTCTATTAAATCCTCAGGTACCCTAAAATGTAATTAAATCATAATATTTCATACGGAAAGAAGTATGTTCGCACAGACTGATTTCCAACTCTGACTCCCAATACTAAAACTCAAAATTCTTCCTCGTTTGGGAAGAAACAAGCCTGAAACCTTGAACAAAGACTGTTGACATCTAGTGGAAGCCATATGAATTGCAATCTGAAAGCTGGATTTGGATATGACCCCACACTTTCCATTGGAAGAGCATGGGCTCTCAAAGAATAAATATTCTGCTTGGTTTTTCTTTGGATTGGCACCTACCATATCTATTGTGTTATAGTCTCACACATTATTTTAAATTTCTACAAACTTAAACGTGTTTTCTACCCAATGGTACCAGTTATATGCATATCCTGGCTTCTGGGCCTGAGGAAATTCAGAAAAAAGGACCCTAGCCCGTTAAACAAATCTACTTTGCAACAAAAGTATACACTTAACACACATGGTTATGGGCTTAAAATGTACTACATTTTGAGTTTACATCCCAATATTACACTTTATATACATCACAGAATATTGTATTATAACAAAACCTTTTGATATAGAAACACCTGTTTAGTAAATTATAAAATTATGAAAAATATCATTAATAACATTCAACCCATGAGGCCACTACATCATTTGACTGCAGGAAAGAGCTACAATGTTCCTTCCAAGGGCCTGAGACTTGGTTCATCAGTCCATGCACTGCCAATGTCATGAAGTAAAACTCCTTTAACAAACTCAAGTACTGATGATGGGTCCTTGATTAATTTACTATCACAAAAGGTCCCCGGATCCAAAAAGTTTGAGAACCACTGAATTATACTGTAGAGTGTGAGGTTGACGGCTGGTCAGGGCAGTTTTTAAAAGTGTGAATGATAGGTTACCAATAAAGACATAATGGAGATACAGATTACACTGTAACAGAAACAAATACTTCTAATCTTTTACCCTGGTGTGACGTTTTGATAAACATGTAAATCTCTCTAGGACAAGGTGACATTTATCAATATACTCACCTGTATTTAGCCCCAACAAATGAAACGTTAATTAGCTGCTCATGTGGCTATCATAAATAACTACAAAGGCCATGTTGATCTGGAGGAGACTGACGAATTGAGGCAAAAGTAAGAATCTCTGGATTAACTATCTAATGTTAGCTAAATATAGTAATTAATCATTTGGCTACATTTATTTTAATGGACAATTCAGGGATTTGTAGTTTTGCATGATGTCTACTTTGATGCTAAATAGCCTTTTTGAATCTAAGAGTAAATAGAGACACATATATTGATACAAGTCACATTGTCGGAGAGAGATTTCCATGGTTATCAAAACGTCATGCCAGGGTAAACCCATAGGAAACACAGCCCTTTATTTCAAGTGTTTCTAAAATCCCCTATGGGAAGAATGAATTGTGGAAAACGATTGGAACCATTTCCCTGTTTGACCACTAAGTGTAATGGGTATTATGGCAGCTCCAATGTGGTATCCTATGAAGTATCCTATGAAAGCAGCAGACTAGCCTCTACTGACGCAAGGGAAGTGGGTGTGTGCGCATGGCCTCTTGTAGTCTTCTGTATGTTGAAGTATTCATAAACCTCCCGCACAACCAATCAGGACGTTTATGTTAATCCCATTTTCTTTAAACCCGTCAATATGCTCTCAACTGGATTACAGTTAGAAGTGTTTCACAGTCACAGCGCAGAAGAGTTTTGGAGATGACAAACGGTTTAGTTTACCGATCTATGTTTTATATGTGCAGAACTCTCGGACCTTTAGCCTAGATTGTTTTGAAACGTATGTTCTAAGTGACATCTGAGAAACGCAACGAGGGCTATTTTGTATGATTTATTGAAGATTTCAAGTTTCATTCCAACTTCAAAAGAAACACCTATTTTGGGAATTGCTTCGGTACTGTCCATAATAGCCTACATCCACCAACACTACCGAAGATTTCACTACCTTTCCCCGTCCCATCATGTCCTTCGGGGATGAGTCGGAGCAGAGTCGGCGGTTGTGTGTGTTGTCTTGGGAGCAGGTGCAGAGGTTGGACTCCATACTCGGAGAGAGCGTCCCTATTCACGGACGCGGAAACTTCCCGACGCTTTCCGTACAGCCTCGGCAAATAGTCCAGGTGAGATAACGGCTTTGGTCTGGGGAGTTCTGGACCACAATCAGTCCGATAATGAGGGACGATGCTTTTCTCTAGCCTACTTCCAAACTCATCACATATCGCCTAACTGTTATTTATTTTTATTTTTTTAAATAGTTCAATATTGATTTAATTCAGTCTCATCACAAATTGCTTTAGTGAATGAATAGCCAACTCAGGAATGCGTGTGAAAGATTTTTTTTAAACACGCTCGCACGCACTCACGCTTGCACACTTTAACGCACATAGGCTACACACGCATACGCACTGTACAGTTGAATTTGAGAAGTAAGTAGAGTCAGGAAGGCGGTGTATTTTGGGAACATTCCAAGTCTAACCATGTCGTATTTATGTAATAGCATAATAATAGCACATTTTTCAGTGCTGTGGATGAGGATAAAAAGCTCCAATATTCTTCAAATATTCCGATACCATCTGTGAATATGCTTCTGTGCCCGTCCCTTTGGCATGCTAATACAATGTATTTTTTACAATAGTCTACTAAAGGTATTGGAATATCCACCCATTGCATTGAATCATGACTCGTGGATCCTGTTATTTACATTCACTTTAACAGACAGGAGGAGATCTCAAGGAGCAGATGATCTAATGCTTTAACGGACATTTTCCACTTTCTCATTCCAATCCTTCTGCGACCAGAGACATTTCATTGGTCTACAAAACGATACAACTTTTACACATAGAGGGAGAGAAAGTAAGGTACTGTATATTGAATTACAATTGGGCAGAGTATAGAGGAATTGAGAATGGAAAAGTTTCCTCTTGTCTAGTGTAGCTTTCATTAATGAAATGTAGGCCTGTGATCTGTATTGGTAGGTCAGACCTATGTGAGGATGTATGCTGTATCCATGTTGTTCTCGTAGAAAACACCCAGGCTGGAAAAGTCCCCAGTAGGCTCTGGCTGGCCATCCAGTCCCATACCACTGGCAGTAAGCAATAGTACACATCTTCAGTGACGTTTTCCCTTCCTCTCTCTCTCCTGCCTGGAAAACCAACTGATCCAACCCAGGACCAAAATGTTTTTTCCCCTTGCGGCCAGAAATATGTGTTCTTCGAGGTGTTCCACAGGGCTCTCAATAGGGGGTGTTTATTGAAAAACTGTCATCTAGATAACATCTATTTATGGTGTGGCTCCATATTGTTGTGTGTGTGCGCGCGCAGTGTCACCGTTGCTGATTTAGTGCAGTGGATTGTGGGTAGATAAGCCCACAATGGGTTGACAGTCCTGAGGAACTTCACAATAGGCCTCCACACACACACATACACACACATTGAAGAATAATAGTAAACACATCAAAACTATAAAATAACACATATGGAATCATGTTGTAACCAAAAAAGTGTTAAACAAGTCTAAAAATATTTTATATTTGAGATTCTTCATAGCAGCCACCCTTTGCCATGATGACAGCTTTGCACACTCTTGGCATTCTCTCAACCAGCTTCATGAGGTAGTTACCTGGATGCATTTAAATTAATTAGCAGGTGTGCCTTGTCAAAAGTTAATTTGTGGGGGCCTCCCGGGTGGTGCAGTGGTCTAGGGCACTGCATCGCAGCGCTAGCTGTCCACAAGGGACTCTGGGTTTGCGCCCAGGCTCTGTCCCAGGTCCGTGGGGCGACGCACAATTGGCCTAGCGTCGTCCGGGTTAGGGAGGGCTTGGATATTCAGAGTCTCAACACGCACCAGCGACTCCTGTGGCGGGCCGGGCGCAGTGCACACTAACCAAGGTCGCCAGGTGCACTGTGTTTCCTCCGACACATTGGTGCGGCTGGCTTGGATGCGTGCTGTGTTAAGAAACAGTGCAGCTTGGTTGGGTTGTGTTTCGGAGGACGCATGGCTTTTGACCTTCTTCCGAGCCCGTAAGGGAGTTGTAGCGATGAGACAAGATAGTAATTACTAACAATTGGATACCACGAAATTGAGGAGAAAAGGGGGTAAAAAATAAATACAAAAATTGAAATGTAAAAGGTCATTTGTGTTTGAGCCAATCAGTTGTGTTATGACAAGGTAGAGGTGATATACAAAAGATAGCCCTATTTGGTAAAAGATCAAGTCCAAATAATTCCATTATTACTTCAAGGCTTGAAGGTAAATCAATCCGGAAAATTTCAAGAACTTTGAAAGTTTCTTGAAGTGCAGTCGCAAAAACCATCAAGCATGAAACTGGCTCTCATGAAACTGGCTCTCATGAGGACCGCCACAGGAAAGGAAGACCCAAAGTTACCTCTGCTGCAGGGGATAAGTTCATTAGTTACAAGCCTCAGAAATTGCAACCCAAATACATTTTTCACAGACACATCTCAACATCAACTGTTCAGAGTAGATTGTGTGAATCAGACCTTCATGGTTGAATTTCTGCAAAGAAAACACTACTAAAAGACAACAATAACAAAAAGAGACTTGCTTGCGCCAAGAAACATGAGCAATGGACATTAGACCGGTGGAAATCCGTCCTTTAGTCTGATGAGTCCAAATTTGAGATTTTTGGTTGCAACCGCTGTGTCTTTGTGAGACGCAGAGTAGGTGAACGGATGAACTCCACATGTGTAGTTCCCACTGTGACGCATGAAAGAGGATGTGTGATGGTGTGGGGGTGCTTTGCTGGTGGCACTGTCTGTGATTTATTTAGAATTCAAGGCACACAACCAGCATGGCATCCACAGCATCTGCGCTTAGTGGGACTGTGATTTGTTTTTCAACAGGACAATGACCCAACACACCTCCAGGCTGTGTAAGGGCTATTCGACCAAGAAGGAGAGTGATGGAGTGCTGTATCAGATGATCTAGCCTTCGCAATCACCCGACCTCAAACCAATTGAGATGATTAGGGATGAGTTATACGGCAGAGTGAAGGAAAGCCAGTCAACAAGTGCTCAGCATATGTGGGAACTCCTATAAGACCTCCTGTAAAAGCATTCCAGGTGAAGCTGGTTGAGAGAATGCCCGAGATTGTGCAAAGCTGTCATCAATGCAAAGGGTGGCTACTTTAAAGAATTTCAAATATAAAATATATTTCGATATATTTTTTGGTTACTACATGATTCTATATGTGTTATTTCAGAGTTTTGATTGTCTTTACTATCATTAAACAATGTTGAAAATCGTACAAATAAAGAAAAACCCTTGAATGAGTAGGTGGGTCCAAACTTTTGACTGGTACTGTACATCAAAAACATGGTTTTCATGTGTTTGATGCCATTCCATTTCCTCCGTTCCGGATATTATTATGAGCCGTCCTCCTCTTAGCAACCTCCTGTGACACACATACACACACATACACACTACCCAGTAGGCCTACCCAGTGGTGTTATACAGCCGAGATTACATATCCAGACTTTGAATGTTTATTAGTGTGTCAGATCAGATCAGATATTACTTCATGTTAACAGTAGGGTGGAAGGGTGGAAGTAGAGCTATGGGTGCTAATCTGTTTTACTTGGCTTGGCCAGTCAAGGAAAGGGAACACACTTTTTCCAGGTTTGCTCATATCAAATTCAGGGTGTAGATTCTAGAATAGAGTAGAACACAGTAAGGGCAAAGCCTGAGGCAGATGTTGTCCAATGTTTTTGTTTTGTTCCTGCTCTCATTTCACCATAGTGAGCTTACTTGAAGTGAGCTCTTCTTTCCTGGGTGGGGGCGATGGCTTCCATTTCTGGGGCAGGATAAGGAAACTAGATTAGCTAGTTGGTCACACCAGTAACAGGGGCCTAGGTGGGCCAGGACTCTTGACAAGGTTGGCATGGTGTCAGTGTGGTAAGAGTAGACCCAAAGCACTCACACACTCACACACACACCACAATACTATCCCAGTCACCTGGTTCTGTTGTGGGCCCTGCCAGATTGTAAGCCAACTCCTCTTTCGGTCTATTGTTGGTGAGACTGATTGACACAATGACACCAAACGTCTCCATGAACATAGTTTGGTCTTACATTAAAGTGTATAGCTCTGTTAGACCTCTACATATAGGCGTGTGCTTTCCTGTTGCTGGCTTTCAAGGAGGCAATTGTGGTGAAATGCCAGCTGAACTCAACATTGGCCCATAAAATGAAATGGTATGCATGACTAGTTTTTCTTCTTCAAATCTCTCTCTCTCTCTCTCTCTCTCTCTCTCTCTCTCTCTCTCTCTCTCTCTCTCTCTCTCTCTCTCTCTCTCTCTCTCTCTCTCTCTCACTCTCTCTCTCTCTCTCTCTCTCTCTCTCTCTCCCACTCTCTCACCCTCTCACTCTCTCACTCCCTCTCTCTCTCTTCCTTTAGAATGAAGTCTCTTTAATTGGACTATTCTAGTTGTATGATAATATATACTGTATCACCAGTCTAGTTTTATGATAATAAACACTGTATCATCTGTCTAGTTTTATGATAATAAATACTGTATCATCATTCTAGTTTTATGATAATAGTTTTATGGTAATAAATACTGTATCAACAGTATAGTTTTATGATAACAAATACTGTATCAATAGTCTAGTTTTATGGTAATAAATACTGTATCAACAGTCTAGTTTTATGGTAATAAATACTGTATCAACAGTATAGTTTTATGATAACAAATACTGTATCAACAGTCTAGTTTTAGGACAATAAATACTGTATCAACAGTCTAGTTTTATGACAATAAATACTGTATCAACAGTCTAGTTTTATAGTAATAAATACTGTATCAACAGTCTAGTTTTATGATAACAAATACTGTATCAACAGTCTAGTTTTAGGACAATAAATACTGGTCTAGTTTTATGAAATAAATACTGTATCAACAGTCTAGTTTTATGGTAATAAATACTGTATCAACAGTATAGTTTTATGATAACAAATACTGTATCAACAGTCTAGTTTTAGGACAATAAATACTGTATCAACAGTCTAGTTTTATGACAATAAATACTGTATCAACAGTCTAGTTTTATAGTAATAAATACTGTATCAACAGTCTAGTTTTATGATAACAAATACTGTATCAACAGTCTAGTTTTATGACAATAAATGCTGTATCAACAGTCTAGTTTTATGACAATAAATACTGTATCAATAGTCTAGTTTTATGGTAATAAATACTGTATCAACAGTCTAGTTTTATGGTAATAAATACTGTATCAACAGTCTAGTTTTATGATAACAAATACTGTATCAACAGTCTAGTTTTATGACAATAAATACTGTATCAACAGTCTAGTTTTATGATAACAAATACTGTATCAATAGTCTAGTTTTATGGTAATAAATACTGTATCAACAGTCTAGTTTTATGATAACAAATACTGTATCAATAGTCTAGTTTTATGGTAATAAATACTGTATCAACAGTCTAGTTTTATGATAACAAATACTGTATCAACAGTCTAGTTTTAGGACAATAAATACTGTATCAACAGTCTAGTTTTATGACAATAAATACTGTATCAACAGTCTAGTTTTATGGTAATAAATACATTTACATTTACATTTTAGTTTTATGATAATAAATACTGATACCAGTCTAGATTTATGGATGAATACTGTATCATCAGTCTAATTTATTGAATGAATACTGTATCACAGTCTAGTTTTATGAATGAATGCTGTACCATTTCTACTCTAGTTTAATGGCTGGTTCAGGTGCCGTGACCACCCACAGCAAGGCAACTCATTCACCTCTGAGGAAAAACCCATAATCTGTTCCTGTTATCCTACTGACTGAGTATAATATGACTGGTCTTTGCCTTCTGGGCTGACTGGACCGGATGCCAGGGTCATAGACTACTAAACATCTCATTAATTTACTGATGCCATATACTTGTCTTGGCTGGGTCTTTCTGTGACTCTCTGTCCAGGCCAGGCAGTGCTCAAACTGGAGTTTAGAGGACCATGGGGCTTAGCTGGCTAACGGCTGTTTCTGAGACTGTTTTCTCACTGAAATAATATAACACATTCAGTTCAGTTCCAAATGGCACCCTATTCCCTATATAGTGCAATACTTTTTACCATGGCGCTCTAGTCAAAAGTAGTGCACTACATAGGGAACAGGGTGATATTTAGGCTACTGCCAGACTGAGGTAAATTAAATTCTAGAGGAAACCCTCCAGACTGGAGTAGGAATGCAAAGAGACCGTATGTAACGCCTCGCCAAGACATTGTCAACGCCACCGTCTGGTCAGTTTGTGGCTTTTTTACAAGTCTACTACTCCTGCTCGATGTCGAGAGGAAATGTTCCGCTCAACTTCACCAGGTGCTTGTTGCGTAATGCAGGAATGGAATGGCCTACTTTTGGAGAGGAGGTGGAAGAAGGGGGTTACTTCTAATTTTGGGAGACCCTTTTGTGTTATAAGACATTATAAGGGGATCTTTCAGGTTGACCTATTCCATTCAGTTAGACCTACTTGTCCTTGTAAAATATAAAACAGCCCATATAAGGAAAATACATCCTCCTCATCATTTGTTTCAGGCTAGCAGTATGTATGACTATCTGAATGGTCTCATCATGGGTTGATACCCTCTGCCCAACCCTATATTTAGTAAGGATGTTCTTACTGTTTATTATACTGAATATAAAAATAAACAACAAAAATATAAATGCAACATGCAACAATTACAAATATTTGACTGAGTTATCCCAGTCATTTGAAATACATTAATTTAGGCACTAATCTATGGATTTCACGTGACTGGGATATGCATCTGTTGGCCACAGATACCTTTTTTTTTAAAGTAGGGGCGTAGATCAGAAAAACAGTCTGTATCTGGTGTGACCACCATTTTCGTCATGCAGAGTGACACACCTCCTTTACATAGAGTTGATCAGGCTGTTGATTGTGGACTGTGGAATGTTGTCCCACTCCTCTTCAATGGCTGCACAAAGTTGCTGGATATTAGTGGGAACTGTAACATGCTGTCGTACACGTTGATCCAGAGCATCCCAAACATGCTCAATGGTTGACATGTCTGGTGAGTATGCATGGAATGCATGGAAGAACTGGGACAATTTCAGCTTCCAGGAATTGTGTACAGATCCTTACGACATGGGACTGTACATTTTCATGCTGAAACATGAGGTGATGGTGGCAGATGAATGGCACAACAATGGGCCTCAGGATCTCATCACGGTATTTCTGTGCGCTCAAATTCCCATTGATAAATTGCCATTGTGTTCATGGTCCATAGCTTATGTCTGCCCATACCAAAAACCCACCGCCACCATGGGGTACTCTGTTCATAATGTGACATAAGCAAACCGCTCGCCTACACAATACTATACAAGTGGTCTGAGGTTGGAGGCGGCTTATGGTAGAGAAATGAACATTCAATTCTCTTTCAAAAGCTCTGGTACACATCCCTGCACTCAGCATGCCAAATGCACGCTCTGTTAAAACTTGAGAAACCTCTGGCAATGTGTTGTGTGACAAAACTGCACATTTTAGAGTGGCCTTTTATTGTCCCCAGCACAAGGTGCCCCTGTGTAATGATTATGCTGTTTAATCAGCTTCTTGATATGCCACACCTGTCAGGTGGATCTTGGCAAAGGAGAAATGCTCACTAACAGCGATGTAACAAATTTGTGCAGAAAATTTGACTGAAATAAGCTTATTGTGCATTTTGAGAATTTCTGAGATCTTTTATTTCAGCTCATGAAACATGGGACCAACAGTTTACATGTTGCTTTTATATTTTGGTTTAGTATATAATTAGTACTGCTCTTAGCTTAGTTCAACCTAATTCCAATAGACATACATATTTATTTGTATTCATTGAACCATACAGTAAATTCCTATATATGCAACGTTGATTATTCCACAAGGACTATGGGAATTGATTAATATATATTCTGGTTTTCACAGAATATTCAGGATGTTTTTAATATTCTGAATGTTTTTATTAGTGACCATCTGTCCAGAGGGTATCATCTGTCTAGAGGTTTACCAATAGAAACGGATTGCTTTTCTCATTGGAACACAACACAGATGTGCACAGCAGGGCTCCTTAAAGTGCTTTTATTGGAAAAATCAATTCTCTGTTATTTCCACCCCTAAAAAGGACTGGCTTTGAAAATCAACATTCTTTAAAGGAGGTTACAATTAAGGCCTGAAAAGATGCAATAGTTTGGGAAGAGAAGGAGCCCAACACACATATTATGCATGTCTCAATTTGTCTGTTTTTTTAGTCTGCCTTTGTTTTTAGGTTGGGAGGCAGGAGGCCGTTACCTAAATTCATGAATGGGGATCTAGCTACATAAGTCAGGCAGCAGAGACTTGGCAGGATACTCTGCTTTCCTAGCATAGTGGTGAAGCCAACATAACCTAATTCCTCAGACACAGCTTTGTGTGTGTGAGTGTTTCTATGCGTGTGTGTGTATGTGCATGCGTGCGTGCGTGTGTTTTCCGAAACAAAAGTACATACTCCCCTTTGGGCACAGATGCCAATTCAACGTCTACTCCACGTTGGTTCAACATGATTTCATTGAAATGAGGTGGAAACAACGTTGTTGATTCAACCAGTTTGTGTCCAGTGGGTCAGGAAACATTCCTATCCTGAGCTGGTTAAAACCATATTTCACTGTGGGTGGTGACTCATACAGATATCAATTGTTTAATGAAATGTTGGCACTGTAGCAAAGTTGTGGACAACAACTGCATGAAAGAGGTATTTTGATAGTAGGGAAAGTGGATAGCTTATGTTGTAATGTCTGTCTTAGGCTTAACTTGCGAATCCCTCCCTTGGAAGGGATTGTGTGAATGTGTACGTATACAGACTAGATACCTGGTTGAAAACTTGGATCAGTGTCTGGATAAATATACCAAGTGTGTGTACTTGGTAACCATGGTCATGCCTGTTAAGGATTGTCCCAGTTTCTTGATTTCCTCTTTGGAGAGCTGGAACAGTCAGGAAGCTTGAAATATCTCAGCTGCCTTTTCTTAGCTTCAGCAGTTTCCCTTAACTCCAGGATCCACCCCTGACGGTTCTGTTCTGTGACCCAATAAGCTCGTGAACCATATCTTTGCCAAGTATGTTGGCACAATCATACCAGAGTTTTTATAAGTTCACAACCCAACCCCATTTGTCTACGTCACACAGATCTGTACGTTTTCTTCTAGATTATCTTCAGGTCAGCTGGAGTTCCTCCTGAAGTTAGAGACAAAAATACAAGCCCTGGCTTGCTGTGTCCCGCAGAGAAATCTCTGATTCTCCATGCATAACTAAGGGGACTTTAGGTCCACCCGTTCTACATTCAGCTGAGCTACAGTAACTCTGTATTGTGGGCTTTTTACAAGCTAGAGACTATATGTAGGACAAGGGACTTTAAAGTAGCTGGCAAGCATAGGGGATATTATTGTCCAGTCAGAGGGTTTTCATTTCTTCAGTGTCATCTCTCTGGATAAGAGAAAGAGAGATATTTGTATTTTTTATGAAAATAGGGAGTTCATGATCATATTTAAAGGCTGTGCATTGGAAAAACAGAAATTAATGATTACATTTGTTATTTAATGTTGTTGCCTGTCATTATTTGGGTCATTCCACCAATTCAGTGTCTATTAAGAAGTGTAACTTGATTCCGCTTCATTTTAGCATTCTGTCATAATGAGCACATGTTCAGGAACATGTTTTCCCATCTCAAGAGGTTCAATTTAAAAAATGACAATAGTAAAGTAGCAGGGTTGACCGTAACAGGATTGCCAATTCCATCATGAATCAGCCATGAATCCTCTCATGACAGGGGGAATGGAAGCTTGTTGTTTGCAACTGGGAGTGGCAATTGAATGCAAGCTTCACAAAAACTAAATTAAATTGATAAAACATTTCTAGCCTGTCTATCTATAGGTAAAAGGCTTGACGTGTTGTACTCAACCCGCTCAGTTTTCCACCACAAAATACCAGAAGATTGTCCAAAAGAGTAGAACCAGCTATTAGATGTTCAATATTTCTTGTGAAAAAAATATTTTAAAAGGAGTAACTTCACCATATTAAAATGATAATTAAGTTCACTTAACGGAGCTGACCTTCAAATGAGGGACAGATGTAAATGAGTCACCAATCACATGAAATAAATAATCATCTTCAGAAATGACTTTGTCAAAGCAACAAAATAACAATGTTGGTGAAACTTGGAGACATTTTTGGATTTAGTGGGTTGAAATCTTCCTAGAACTGACATGGGGTTGATGAAGGGACATGTCAAAATGTTGAATTCTTTTTTTAGAAAGAATTTATTGACTTCTCAGTCTGGTATAAGGAACTTCATTTAATATAACAGGCTTTTCAAATTCAATATTGGTTCACAATTTCTACTTAAAATATCAAATGGATAATGGAGTCCCTCTCTATTCCCATCCACACAACAAATTATTGTATGCTATTATTTTGTTTTTACTGTTACGAACATTGGCTGAAAGCTAGGTGAACCATTCCTTGATTGAAATGGAAATATTACCATTTCAAAAGAAGAGGGATTGACCATTATAGCAACGTTTCGACTTGCAGTGGCATGTTATCTCTCTATCACACAGATGTCAAACTCATTCCATGGAGGGCTGTCTGCAGGTTTTCACTCCTCGCTTGTACTTGATTGATCAATTAAGGCCACTGATTAGGTAGGAACTTCCCTCACCTGTTGTCTAGGTCTTATGTTGGACACAAAATGAAAGGAAATGCCCAAAACCACCAGACACTCGGTCCTCCAGGAATGACCTGCTTTCTCAGATCAATTGCAAGAAAACAAATGACTAAAAAACGTATTTGATTGGGGAAAAAAATCGACAATAAAGTGTCTTTCTAATAGTATCTCTCAGATCACTCACCCATGTCTCTGTCTCTCCTGTGCAGGTGGTTCGGGCGCGACTGCAGGAGCGTGGTGTGGTGGTCCGAGATGTGAAGCTGAACGGTTCAGCAGCCAGTTATGTGCTCCACCAGGACACGGGCCTGGGCTACAAGGACTTGGACCTCATCTTCGGCCTGAACCTGACTGATGACAATACCTTTCGTGTGGTCAAAGACGTGGTCCTGGACAGCCTGGTGGACTTCCTACCTCCGGGGCTCAGCCGTGTCTCGCCCATGACCCTCAAAGAGGCCTACGTCCAGAAGCTGGTGAAGGTGTGCAACGACACAGACCGCTGGAGCCTGATCTCCCTCTCCAACAACACGGGGAAGAATGTGGAGCTGAAGTTTGTGGAATCCCTCCGAAGGCAGTTTGAGTTCAGCGTGGACTCGTTCCAGATCGGCCTGGACTCACTGCTGCTGTTCGACCGCTGCTCAGAGACGGCCATGTCCATGTCTGAGAGCTTCCACCCCACTGTGGTCGGAGAGAGCATGTACGGGGACTTCCAGGAGGCCCTGGGACACCTCCGCACCAGGACCATAGCCACGCGCAGCCCCGAGGAGATCCGGGGCGGAGGACTGCTGAAGTACTGCCACCTGCTAGTGCGGGGATTTAAACCGGACTCAGAGGCTCAGATGAAGCTTCTGCAGCGCTATATGTGCTCACGCTTCTTCATCGACTTCCCGGACATTGGCGAGCAGCAGCGGAAGCTGGAGGCGTATCTCCAGAACCACTTCAACGGCATGGAGGACAAGCGCTACGACTGCCTGGTGACGCTGCGGCATGTGGTGGACGAGAGCACCGTGTGCCTGATGGGACACGAGCGCCGCCAGACACTGGCACTGATCTCGGCACTAGCGCTACGGGCCATGGCAGAGCAGAACGCCATCCCGGCCCTGGCTAACATCACCTGTTACTACCAGCCGGCGCCTTATGTCAGAGACGTCAACTTCAGTAACTACTACATAGCGAGGGTCCAGTCGCCCATGAGTAGCTCTTATAGTAACTCTTACCACAGGACATGGCTGCCTTGTAGCTAAATGAGGTGGATCAGGGGACTATGTTTTTTTTTAAGCTTCTAGTTTCCCAAATGGTAGCCTATTCCCTACGTAGTGCACTACTTTATATTACCAGGAAACTATATAGGGAATAGGGTGCCATTGTAGACGCACCCTCTGTCTTATAGTAACGTGAGCTGAGCAGTTCGATAGAGTGCTTTGCTCAGTCCACCTGTAGCAAAATGGCTTCTTGTGGGAGACTTGAGGACAACGTCCACTGAGGACCAAAAAAAGGAAAAATTGTATTGTATCTTTTTGCCAAATCTTCAGTTGCAACCCATCCCACTAAATTATATCAATGAATACTGCTGTAAATCTGATTTGAGCCGTTGTTATGATGTTTGATCTTTTCTGTTCTGAAGCGTTGGCTTCTTTTCGTATATGTACGATGAAGACTGGTGGTCTATTTTGATGTGTGTAGAATGGTTGAAATGTGACGGAAGAACTTTTCAGCTTCCCAGTCTTGAAGTATATTTGGATCCATAAAAGGAAATGTAAATAAGAAACCAGGAAGCTGTATTCTGTTCTGACTGTGGTTTCAAATGGCCTTTTCCTTAAAAACGTAAGGACCAAAGCATTCAGTTCTTCTTAAAACAGACTTTTGTGATTCTAAGTGCCTGAAAAACCAACCGACATCTTATAGTAGTTTGATCTGTAAATGAAATAACTGTATTTGAATCTATTTCACCCAGGTTACTGTACATTTCTATATCCAGGGTCAGGGTATTTCCTTTTCAAATAATAAAACATTTAAATGGAAACATTGGTATGATTTCTTTCTTTCTCAGTCTACACATTCCTAATGGTTTCAAGAATATGTTGTATATAATAATAATAATAATAATAATATATGCCATTTAGCTGACGCTTTTATCCAAAGCGACTTACAGTCATGTGTGCATACATTCTACGTATGGGTGGTCCCGGGAATCGAACCCACTACCCTGGCGTTACAAGCGCCATGCTCTACCAACTGAGCCACAGAAGGACCATATGTACTGGATGTACACTATATATACAAAAGTATGTTGACACCCCTTCAAGTTATTGGATTCTGCTATTTCAGCCCCACCCGTTGCTGACAGGTGCATAAAATCGAGCACACAGCCATGCAATCTCCATAGACAAACATTAACAGCAGAATGTCCTTACTGAAGAGCTCAGTGACTTTCAACATGGCACCGTCATAGGATGCTACATTTCCAGCAAGTCTGTTCATAACATTTCTGCCCTGCTGGAGCTGCCCCGGTCAACTGTAAGTTCTGTTATTGTGAAATGAAACGTCTAGGAGCAACAACGGCTCAGCAGCGACGTGGTAGGCAATACAAGCTCACAAAATGGGACCGCTGAGTGCTATAGAGCGTAGCATGTAAAAATAGCCTGTCCTCAGTTGCAAAATTCACTACCAAGTTCCAAACTGCCACTGGAAGCAAAGTCTGCACAATAACTGGGAGCTGGGAGCTTTATGAAATGGGTTTCCATAGCTGAGCAGCCGCACATAAGCATAAGATTGCCATGTGCAACGCAAAGTTTCGGGCTGGAGTGGTGTAAATCTCACCACCGCCGTGGAAATGCATTCTCTGGAGTGATGAATCACGCTTCACCATCTGGCAGGCCGACGGACGAATATGGGTTTGGTGGATGCCAGTAGAATGCTACCTGCCTGAATGCATAGTCCCAACTGTAAAGTTTTGTGGAGGAGGAATAATAGTCTGGGGCTGTTTTTCATGGTTCGGGCTAGGCCCCTTTGTTCCTGTGATGGGAAATCTGAACGCTACACCATCCAATGACATTCCAGACAATTCTATGTTTCTAACTTTGAAGTAACAGTTTGGTGAAGGCCCTTCCTTGTATCAGCATGACAGTGTCCCCGTGGACAAAGCAAGGTTCATACAGAAATCTTTTGTCGAGATCGGTATGGAAGAACTTGTCTGGCCTGAACAGAGCCCTGACCTCAACCCCATCATGCACTTTTGGAATGAATTGGAACGCTGACTGTGAGCCAGGACTAATCGCCCAACATCAGTGCCCAACCTCACTTATGCTCTTCTCTCTGAATGGTAGCAAGTCCCTTCAGCAATGTTCCACATTGCTGGAACCCACATACTAGGTTCCAGCACATCCCATTGGAATGAGAAGACACAGACACAAACATGAAGGGCGAGTAGGTGAAGTGTCTGTACCTGTATGCCTTAACAGAGACATTCAAGGTGCAATCTACAATATTTATAGCTGTTTAATTGTCCTTTCCATTAATGGTATACCTATACACATACCCCATCCCTCAGCTTTATAGAATGCCGGGGCTGCTGTTTGTTGAAATACAAATGATCCCATCGGTCTGACACCAATGCCCGAAGACACATACAAACACTTCCTTGTTCTGTTCCCGCCCCCTCAGCGTTACCATGGGAATCTGAATCCCCTCTGCCCTCATAGCCATCCATACATTAGCCATTTAGTTCCGCCTGCATGTCATCCATCACATCCAATGAGGGGTTTCCTTGCCCCCCTGTCTCAATGGATAGAGGGGAGAGAAGAGGAAATGGCTGTTGCCTGTCTTGGATGAGTTGCATTCTGTGTGTTTTGGTTGAGCAGGCAGCTGAGGGCCAGGTGGTAAAATGGAGACGTTTGACCAGAGTTAGTATTTTATATCAATGCATGCCTTTTGCAGACTATCAACTTCAGCTTACAGGATTCTTTTTTACACTCATCATAAATGTTAAGCATTACCCCACGCTCATCACTGAATTCACTTACCACCCCACACAGGGTGTTTCTATAGCCGGGTCCTAGATCTGTTTTTGTTATTTCTCTCTTGCCATTGGCCATATACGAGTTGGCTATACAGCATAAACAGATCTGGGACCAGGCTAGGGCTCTATTCAATCCGAATTATGGAAGGTCAGCTTTCCAATGTGATTCAAATTTAAAGGCAATGTTCCGCTTTAGTGGAGACTGCGTTCACGGAAAACGCTGCATATGTCAGCTTATCAGTAAATTATCTTCACATTTCTATCGCAGAGTCTGTAAAACTTCTTTCTCTGAACTTTGACCTTGGTGTGTTCTACAAGTCTGAACCCTAGTACTTTACAACATCTGGCAGTGGAGAGTAGGGTGAATGCACCCCATGAACGTTGCATCTAATATAAACAGAACACAGTGTCTATGGCCTGTTACTATAACAGTTAACATTACAGTTCATTTGGGAGGGAAAGAGTCTGACATCGTGATTAAAGAGGCAAGATGAAAATGTGACGAGGGAAATCTCCCTTTCTGGAATAGCTGTCAGAGCTGTTGGTTCGTTTATCCCACACAGCTACAGAGAAGCCAGAAGCTGTTGGTTCGTTTATCCCACACAGCTACAGAGAAGCCAGAAGCTGTTGGTTCATTTATCCCACACAGCTACAGAGAAGCCAGAAGCTGTTGGTTCGTTTATCCCACACAGCTACAGAGAAGCCAGAAGCTGTTGGTTCATTTATCCCACACAGCTACAGAGAAGCCAGACGCTGTTGGTTCATTTATCCCACACAGCTACAGAGAAGCCAGAAGCTGTTGGTTTGTTTATCCCACACAGCTACAGAGAAGCCAGAAGCTGTTGGTTCATTTATCCCACACAGCTACAGAGAAGCCAGACGCTGTTGGTTCATTTATCCCACACAGCTACAGAGAAGCCAGAAGCTGTTGGTTCGTTTATCCCACACAGCTACAGAGAAGCCAGAAGCTGTTGGTTCATTTATCCCACACAGCTACAGAGAAGCCAGAAGCTGTTGGTTCATTTATCCCACACAGCTACAGAGAAGCCAGACGCTGTTGGTTCATTTATCCCACACAGCTACAGAGAAGCCAGAAGCTGTTGGTTCATTTATCCCACACAGCTACAGAGAAGCCAGAAGCTGTTGGTTCGTTTATCCCACACAGCTACAGAGAAGCCAGAAGCTGTTGGTTCATTTATCCCACACAGCTACAGAGAAGCCAGAAGCTGTTGGTTCGTTTATCCCACACAGCTACAGAGAAGCCAGAAGCTGTTGGTTCGTTTATCCCACACAGCTACAGAGAAGCCAGACGCTGTTGGTTCATTTATCCCACACAGCTACAGAGAAGCCAGAAGCTGTTGGTTCGTTTATCCCACACAGCTACAGAGAAGCCAGAAGCTGTTGGTTCATTTATCCCACACAGCTTTACAGAGAAGCCAGAAGCTGTTGGTTCATTTATCCCACACAGCTACAGAGAAGCCAGAAGCTGTTGGTTCATTTATCCCACACAGCTACAGAGAAGCCAGAAGCTGTTGGTTCATTTATCCCACACAGCTACAGAGAAGCCAGAAGCTGTTGGTTCATTTATCCCACACAGCTACAGAGAAGCCAGAAGCTGTTGGTTCATTTATCCCACACAGCTACAGAGAAGCCAGAAGCTGTTGGTTCATTTATCCCACACAGCTACAGAGAAGCCAGAAGCTGTTGGTTCGTTTATCCCACACAGCTACAGAGAAGCCAGAAGCTGTTGGTTCATTTATCCCACACAGCTACAGAGAAGCCAGAGAGCTGTTGGTTCATTTATCCCACACAGCTACAGAGAAGCCAGAAGCTGTTGGTTCATTTATCCCACACAGCTACAGAGAAGCCAGAAGCTGTTGGTTCATTTATCCCACACAGCTACAGAGAAGCCAGACGCTGTTGGTTCGTTTATCCCACACAGCTACAGAGAAGCCAGAAGCTGTTGGTTCGTTTATCCCACACAGCTACAGAGAAGCCAGAAGCTGTTGGTTCATTTATCCCACACAGCTACAGAGAAGCCAGAAGCTGTTGGTTCATTTATCCCACACAGCTACAGAGAAGCCAGAAGCTGTTGGTTCATTTATCCCACACAGCTACAGAGAAGCCAGAAGCTGTTGGTTCATTTATCCCACACAGCTACAGAGAAGCCAGAAGCTGTTGGTTCGTTTATCCCACACAGCTACAGAGAGCCAGAAGCTGTTGGTTCGTTTATCCCAGCTACAGAGAAGCCAGAAGCTGTTGGTTCGTTTAAGCTGTTGGTTCGTTTATCCCACACAGCTACAGAGAAGCCAGAAGCTGTTGGTTCATTTATCCCACACAGCTACAGAGAAGCCAGAAGCTGTTGGTTCATTTATCCCACACAGCTACAGAGAAGCCAGAAGCTGTTGGTTCATTTATCCCACACAGCTACAGAGAAGCCAGAAGCTGTTGGTTCATTTATCCCACACAGCTACAGAGAAGCCAGACGCTGTTGGTTCATTTATCCCACACAGCTACAGAGAAGCCAGAAGCTGTTGGTTCATTTATCCCACACAGCTACAGAGAAGCCAGAAGCTGTTGGTTCATTTATCCCACACAGCTACAGAGAAGCCAGAAGCTGTTGGTTCATTTATCCCACACAGCTACAGAGAAGCCAGAAGCTGTTGGTTCATTTATCCCACACAGCTACAGAGAAGCCAGAAGCTGTTGGTTCATTTATCCCACACAGCTACAGAGAAGCCAGAAGCTGTTGGTTCGTTTATCCCACACAGCTACAGAGAAGCCAGAAGCTGTTGGTTCATTTATCCCACACAGCTACAGAGAAGCCAGACGCTGTTGGTTCATTTATCCCACACAGCTACAGAGAAGCCAGAAGCTGTTGGTTCATTTATCCCACACAGCTACAGAGAAGCCAGAAGCTGTTGGTTCATTTATCCCACACAGCTACAGAGAAGCCAGAAGCTGTTGGTTCATTTATCCCACACAGCTACAGAGAAGCCAGAAGCTGTTGGTTCGTTTATCCCACACAGCTACAGAGAAGCCAGAAGCTGTTGGTTCATTTATCCCACACAGCTACAGAGAAGCCAGAAGCTGTTGGTTCATTTATCCCACACAGCTACAGAGAAGCCAGAAGCTGTTGGTTCGTTTATCCCACACAGCTACAGAGAAGCCAGAAGCTGTTGGTTCATTTATCCCACACAGCTACAGAGAAGCCAGAAGCTGTTGGTTCATTTATCCCACACAGCTACAGAGAAGCCAGAAGCTGTTGGTTCATTTATCCCACACAGCTACAGAGAAGCCAGAAGCTGTTGGTTCGTTTATCCCACACAGCTACAGAGAAGCCAGAAGCTGTTGGTTCATTTATCCCACACAGCTACAGAGAAGCCAGAAGCTGTTGGTTCGTTTATCCCACACAGCTACAGAGAAGCCAGAAGCTGTTGGTTCATTTATCCCACACAGCTACAGAGAAGCCAGAAGCTGTTGGTTCATTTATCCCACACAGCTACAGAGAAGCCAGAAGCTGTTGGTTCGTTTATCCCACACAGCTACAGAGAGAAGCTGTTGGTTCAGAAGCTGTTGGTTCATTTATCCCACACAGCTACAGAGAAGCCAGACGCTGTTGGTTCATTTATCCCACACAGCTACAGAGAAGCCAGAAGCTGTTGGTTCGTTTATCCCACACAGCTACAGAGAAGCCAGAAGCTGTTGGTTCGTTTATCCCACACAGCTACAGAGAAGCCAGAAGCTGTTGGTTCATTTATCCCACACAGCTACAGAGAAGCCAGCCAGAAGCTGTTGGTTCATTTATCCCACACAGCTACAGAGAAGCCAGAAGCTGTTGGTTCATTTATCCCACACAGCTACAGAGAAGCCAGAAGCTGTTGGTTCGTTTATCCCACACAGCTACAGAGAAGCCAGAAGCTGTTGGTTCGTTTATCCCACACAGCTACAGAGAAGCCAGAAGCTGTTGGTTCATTTATCCCACACAGCTACAGAGAAGCCAGACGCTGTTGGTTCATTTATCCCACACAGCTACAGAGAAGCCAGAAGCTGTTGGTTCATTTATCCCACACAGCTACAGAGAAGCCAGAAGCTGTTGGTTCATTTATCCCACACAGCTACAGAGAAGCCAGAAGCTGTTGGTTCTGTTGGTTTTTATCCCACACAGCTACAGAGAAGCCAGAAGCTGTTGGTTCATTTATCCCTGTTGGTTCACACAGCTACAGAGAAGCCAGAAGCTGTTGGTTCATTTATCCCACACAGCTACAGAGAAGCCAGAAGCTGTTGGTTCATTTATCCACACAGCTACAGAGAAGCCAGAAGCTGTTGGTTCATTTATCCCACACAGCTACAGAGAAGCCAGAAGCTGTTGGTTCGTTTATCCCACACAGCTACAGAGAAGCCAGAAGCTGTTGGTTCATTTATCCCACACAGCTACAGAGAAGCCAGAAGCTGTTGGTTCATTTATCCCACACAGCTACAGAGAAGCCAGAAGCTGTTGGTTCATTTATCCCACACAGCTACAGAGAAGCCAGAAGCTGTTGGTTCATTTATCCCACACAGCTACAGAGAAGCCAGACGCTGTTGGTTCATTTATCCCACACAGCTACAGAGAAGCCAGAAGCTGTTGGTTCATTTATCCCACACAGCTACAGAGAAGCCAGAAGCTGTTGGTTCGTTTATCCCACACAGCTACAGAGAAGCCAGAAGCTGTTGGTTCATTTATCCCACACAGCTACAGAGAAGCCAGAAGCTGTTGGTTCGTTTATCCCACACAGCTACAGAGAAGCCAGAAGCTGTTGGTTCATTTATCCCACACAGCTACAGAGAAGCCAGACGCTGTTGGTTCATTTATCCCACACAGCTACAGAGAAGCCAGAAGCTGTTGGTTTGTTTATCCCACACAGCTACAGAGAAGCCAGAAGCTGTTGGTTCATTTATCCCACACAGCTACAGAGAAGCCAGAAGCTGTTGGTTCATTTATCCCACACAGCTACAGAGAAGCCAGAAGCTGTTGGTTCATTTATCCCACACAGCTACAGAGAAGCC
The DNA here is from genome assembly GCF_023373465.1 of Oncorhynchus keta. Taxonomy (NCBI): domain Eukaryota; kingdom Metazoa; phylum Chordata; class Actinopteri; order Salmoniformes; family Salmonidae; genus Oncorhynchus; species Oncorhynchus keta. Next base: position 29,611,591 of record NC_068439.1, read on the forward strand.
AGACGCTGTTGGTTCATTTATCCCACACAGCTACAGAGAAGCCAGAAGCTGTTGGTTCATTTATCCCACACAGCTACAGAGAAGCCAGAAGCTGTTGGTTCATTTATCCCACACAGCTACAGAGAAGCCAGAAGCTGTTGGTTCATTTATCCCACACAGCTACAGAGAAGCCAGACGCTGTTGGTTCATTTATCCCACACAGCTACAGAGAAGCCAGAAGCTGTTGGTTCGTTTATCCCACACAGCTACAGAGAAGCCAGAAGCTGTTGGTTCGTTTATCCCACACAGCTACAGAGAAGCCAGAAGCTGTTGGTTCGTTTATCCCACACAGCTACAGAGAAGCCAGAAGCTGTTGGTTCATTTATCCCACACAGCTACAGAGAAGCCAGACGCTGTTGGTTCATTTATCCCACACAGCTACAGAGAAGCCAGATGCTGTTGGTTCATTTATCCCACACAGCTACAGAGAAGCCAGAAGCTGTTGGTTCGTTTATCCCACACAGCTACAGAGAAGCCAGAAGCTGTTGGTTCGTTTATCCCACACAGCTACAGAGAAGCCAGAAGCTGTTGGTTTGTTTATCCCACACAGCTACAGAGAAGCCAGAAGCTGTTGGTTCATTTATCTCACACAGTTACAGAGAAGCCAGACGCTGTTGGTTCATTTATCCCACACGGCTACAGAGAAGCCAGAAGCTGTTGGTTCGTTTATCCCACACAGCTACAGAGAAGCCAGAAGCTGTTGGTTCATTTATCCCACACAGCTACAGAGAAGCCAGACGCTGTTGGTTTGTTTATCTCACACAGCTACAGAGAAGCCAGAAGCTGTTGGTTTGTTTATCCCACACAGCTACAGTGAAGCCAGAAGCTGTTGGTTCGTTTATCCCACACAGCTACAGAGAAGCCAGAAGCTGTTGGTTCATTTATCCCACACAGCTACAGAGAAGCCAGACGCTGTTGGTTCGTTTATCCCACACAGCTACAGAGAAGCCAGAAGCTGTTGGTTCATTTATCCCACACAGCTACAGAGAAGCCAGAAGCTGTTGGTTTGTTTATCCCACACAGCTACAGAGAAGCCAGAAGCTGTTGGTTCGTTTATCCCACACAGCTACAGAGAAGCCAGAAGCTGTTGGTTCGTTTATCCCACACAGCTACAGAGAAGCCAGAAGCTGTTGGTTCGTTTATCCCACACAGCTACAGAGAAGCCAGAAGCTGTTGGTTTGTTTATCCCACACAGCTACAGAGAAGCCAGAAGCTGTTGGTTCGATTATCCCACACAGCTACAGAGAAGCCAGAAGCTGTTGGTTCGATTATCCCACACAGCTACAGAGAAGCCAGAAGCTGTTGGTTCGATTATCCCACACAGCTACAGAGAAGCCAGAAGCTGTTGGTTCATTTATCCCACACAGCTACAGAGAAGCCAGAAGCTGTTGGTTCGTTTATCCCACACAGCTACAGAGAAGCCAGAAGCTGTTGGTTCGTTTATCCCACACAGCTACAGAGAAGCCAGAAGCTGTTGGTTCGTTTATCCCACACAGCTACAGAGAAGCCAGAAGCTGTTGGTTCGTTTATCCCACACAGCTACAGAGAAGCCAGAAGCTGTTGGTTCGATTTATCCCACACAGCTACAGAGAAGCCAGAAGCTGTTGGTTCATTTATCCCACACAGCTACAGAGAAGCCAGAAGCTGTTGGTTCGATCCCACACAGCTACAGAGAAGCCAGATCCCACACAGCTACAGAGAAGCCAGAAGCTGTTGGTTCATTTATCCCACACAGCTACAGAGAAGCCAGAAGCTGTTGGTTCGTTTATCCCACACAGCTACAGAGAAGCCAGAAGCTGTTGGTTCATTTATCCCACACAGCTACAGAGAAGCCAGAAGCTGTTGGTTCGTTTATCCCACACAGCTACAGAGAAGCCAGAAGCTGTTGGTTCATTTATCCCAGCTACAGAGAAGCCAGCTGTTGGTTCATTTATCAGCTACAGAGAGCCAGAAGCTGTTGGTTCGTTTATCCCACACAGCTACAGAGAAGCCAGAAGCTGTTGGTTCATTTATCCCACACAGCTACAGAGAAGCCAGAAGCTGTTGGTTCATTTATCCCACACAGCTACAGAGAAGCTGTTGGTTCATTTATCCCACACAGCTACAGAGAAGCCAGAAGCTGTTGGTTCATTTATCCCACACAGCTACAGAGAAGCCAGAAGCTGTTGGTTCATTTATCCCACACAGCTACAGAGAAGCCAGACGCTGTTGGTTCATTTATCCCACACAGCTACAGAGAAGCCAGAAGCTGTTGGTTCATTTATCCCACACAGCTACAGAGAAGCCAGACGCTGTTGGTTCGTTTATCCCACACAGCTACAGAGAAGCCAGAAGCTGTTGGTTCGTTTATCCCACACAGCTACAGAGAAGCCAGACGCTGTTGGTTCATTTATCCCACACAGCTACAGAGAAGCCAGAAGCTGTTGGTTCGTTTATCCCACACAGCTACAGAAAAGCCAGACGCTGTTGGTTCATTTATCCCACACAGCTACAGAGAAGCCAGGAGAAAGAGAATAAGGAAATAAGTAGGAACACCCTTGGAGTTTCCTCTGGAAAAATCACACATAAACTAAAGCACTGAGACAGTAAGACACAAGGTGTCTTCTTTTCACTGCTCCTTTAACTGACGGATGATTTCTTTCTGGTCTTGGTACACCCGACCTTATGACTCACCCACAAAGCTGTGTGTTCGTGCGTTCATGTTGCGTGTGTGTATTAGCTAGCAATATGTAGCCAGAGTGGAAATGTGAAATAGCAATTAGCTGAAACATGACAGAGTCTGACAGGCGGATTGCCCTGATGTTTTTTTACTTCCCTAATGGGGAAGAGAGAAAAAACTATTCTGTCCTTTATTAGGCTACCTATCACTTTCTTTTCACCCAGTGTGAAAGTGCCTAGTTCTACCATGGAACATCAGCCATTTTGTGAGTGAAACTAATTTAACAAGTGAATATCTTACAGGATTTGAATCAATCAGTGTTTTTTTACTTTCTTTCATCTGTTAAGCCATGAATATGTAATCAGTCAATATTCATGTACTGTATATGTCTGTCTGGGAATGCACAGGATAAATTCGACAGTAACCTAACCACTAATATTGACAGAAGGCATGTCACTATGACTACTGCATGTCACATTGGACCACTGCATGACAGAGAGTAATCTGCAGTACTATAACCCCTAAATAGGCTTTCAGTGGCTACACAGCATCTACAGTCAGAGGTCGCGTCCCAAATGACACACTATTATAGGACTGATTTTTTTTAAATGGTGCACATGGATGTAGCCAGTCCCAGGAGTCTTGAACTTCTCTTCTACCCCAGCAGAAACAGCTTCTGGTCATCTCCTCCTGTCATCTGTGGGCTACGTGGGTGGGCTGCCCTCTACTACACACAGCCATGAGGGTAGGCTCCCCTCTCTCTCTCTCTCTCTCTCTCTCTCTCTCTCTCTCTCTCTCTCTCTCTCTCTCTCTCTCTCTCTAATTTATTAAAACACACTGTTTTGCAATGAAGGTCTACAGTATCCTCAACAGCACTCTGTAGGGTAGCACCATTGTGTAGCCGGAGGACAGCTAGCTTCTGTCCTCCTCTTGGTACATTGACTAATACAAAACCCAAGAGGCTCTTTGTTCTCACCCCCTTCCATAGACTTACACAGTAATTATGACAACTTCCAGAGGACGTCCTCCAACCTGTCAGAGCTCCTGCAGCATGCATGTTGTCCACCAATTAATTGTGTACTGAAAGTGTATGCTACAACTAGCTAGCACTGCAGTGCATGTGTTTAGTAGTTGACTCAAAGAGAAATAGCTGAACAGTTTTCAAAAAATGTATTTCTTAAAAAATGAACAACAGAATGAGATTTCGTCATTTTTTTCCACTTTCAGTTTCACTTACTTAGCTAGCAAATGCAGGTGGCTAGTTTAGCCTACTCAAACACCCGGGTCAAACAGAGGGATGCTATGTTAGCTAGCTGGCTAGGACTATCCAACACAACACTGGAACTCTTCGAAGTCAAGGTAAGCTTTTGGTTTTATTAATTTATTGCCGCAGGAGCCCACCGGTGTAACTGTTAAACTGCTTACCGACTATACACTGTAATGTTACTACATGATTGTAGTGGGTTTACTGACGCATTAGTTTTATTGGCTATGTTGACTAGGAATTTACTTTAACTAATATGGGGACAATGATGTAGGTTCTGTGTAGCGATGATATGGTTTGGCTTGGAAAGGTTTTCTCGCCTGGTCACATACATATACAGTGTTGTGCATTGAAGTCTACAAACAAAGGAAAAGTGAGAGGAGAAGAGTGCATAGAGGCGAGAAGGAATACAACGTGGCTGGTTTGAAAGTGAAATGTGTTTACGCTTGATCAGGGGTGTATTCCTTCTGCCGATTTTGTTGAAAAACGTTTTTTTAAAGGAAGCAAATGAAACGGGGATAAAACAAATACCTGAATTTGTCCAAAATAAACTCTCGTTTGCAACTTTTGAACTAAATCAAATGTTATTGGTCACATACACATTTTTAGCAGATGTTATTGTGGGTGTAGCGAAATGCTTGTGTTCCTAGCTCCAACAGTGCAGCAGTATCTAACAATTCACAACAACGCACACAAATCTAATTGTAAAAGAATGGAATTAAGAAATATATGCATATTAGGATGAGCAATGTCAGAGTGGCATTGACTAAAATACAGTAGAATACAGTATTCCATTATTAATGTGGCCAGTGATTCCATCTCTATAGGACAGCAGCCTCTTTTTAATTTTTATTTAACAAGGCAAGTCAGTTAAGAACAAATTCTTATTTTCAATGACGGCCTAGGAACAGTGGGTTAACTGCCTGTTCAGGGGCAGAACGACAGATTTGTACCTTGTCAGCTTGGGGATTTGAACTTGCAACCTTTCGGTTACTAGTCCAACGCTCTAACCACTAGCCGGTCACTGGGTGGTAGCCGGCTAGTGATGGTTATTTAACAGTCTAATGACTACACCCTATATCAGCTAGATACAGGCAAGAGTGTGCAAGTCAAATTTTTATCTCGACCTGTGTGTACCTACGTTGTAAACTTTCATTCATAGGCTAGATTGTAGCAACGTCATGATGGGTATAGGGAAATTTGAGTATCATGTAGTAGGGAAAGGGAGATACTTAGGCATTTGTACAACTGAATGCCTTCAACTGAAAAGTCTCCTCTGAATCAGAGAGGTGCTGGGGGCTGCCTTAATCGACATCCACGTCTTCGGCACCAGGAGAACAGTGGGTTATTAGCCTTGCTCAGGGGTAGAGCGACAGATTTTTATCTTGTCAGCTCAGGGATTCGATCCAGCAACCTTTCAGTTACTGGGCCAATTCTCTAAGTAGCCTAAACCTATCGATGTTACATTGAACTGGGTGAATGGAACATGAATGACAGTCATCAAATATGTTATAATAGAAATAAGGCCACGAAGAAAAAAAGAATAGTCCTCCCTTATCATAAATGGCACTGACCGCCACTGGTCTCCATGGTAACAAGCCTCACATCACCACAAACAAGGATCACAAATAACATTACATGATAAACTGAGGGCCGAGGGTGAAATGAGTTAGTAGTTATTAGCTTGGAATCCAAAGTAAATATTGTTCTGTTTCAGTAGTGTTTCAGAGCAATATTCAGTTTGGATTCCAGACTAGTAATATATGTATGTGTGGATCCTCAGGGAATTTTTATTTTCTTTTCAAACATACTTGAGAGATATTGTCCATCTGTCCTGATTATCGTCCTTGAAGAAGTCAAAGCCTGGAGTAGTGAATTCCACCATCCACACATCTTTACGATGGTGACCAAGAAAGAGGAGGAAATTGGTTAAAGAAGTGATTCAAATATGAGGCAAATTATAAGAAAGCCAAAGACAGCTGTGCTTTTATATCAAGCTTGGAAGCCACCATCAAGTACATCAAATATAAACATTGTCATAAAATAACTAAATAAAACAAACATCCCCCAATCAAATACATTATAAAACCAAATAAATACCCTATTTCAAGATGGAGTGAATTACAGGTGCACGCATATTGGCAAATTGATAGTTATTTCAGTCTTCATCGTGGAGAATGGAGGAAGTGGTGCTGGAGTTTCTCCTATAAACTCTGTTATTTACACTGCATGGTCTACCTGCCAAATGGCACCCGATTCCCTATATAGTGCACTACTTTTTACCAGCCCCCATTAGGGCATAGGTTTCCATTTGGGACGCAGGCTGGCTGTTGGCAGGCAGTTTATAGGAGATGCAGAACATAACTTATATTTGTAGTGGTTGCTGCCTGGTGATGGTGTTTATTTGTTGTCTTGAAATGCAATGCTAAGTGTTGAATCTAACCTGGTCCCAGATCTGTTTGTGCTGTATAGCTAACATGCAGGCATAGGAGTTGACAAAACAGTGCACACAGATGTGGGACCAGGTTAGGTTGCCTCCATAGTGTGGATGAAATCCTTAGTTATTCTATATAACATTCACTGTTTGAAGGAGCAAACTGTGTTATGTTGCCATAGTAGGCTCTATTTCGTTCAAATAAACTATTGAACTCAATGTTTTATGTTATTTAACTAGGCAAGCCAGTTAAGAACAAATTCTTATTTACACTGACAGCCTACCCTGGACAACTTGTGCACCACCCTATGGGACTCCCAATAACAGCCAGATGTGATACAGCCTGCATTTGAACCAGGGACTGTAGTGACACATCTTGCACTGAGATGCAGTGCCTTAGACCACTGCACCACTCGGGAGGCCAGGTGTGTACACATGAGAACTTTTCCCAGAAAGAGCTTCCTCAACCTCTGACCTTCCTCACTATGTCCTTGGCTGAACATACTGTACCATCACTGGTCTCTCCATACTTTGCTCTTCAGGGGAGACGTTAGCTAACCTACATATTATGAATGGCATCATAGACACTCCACAGAGCCCTTCTCTGTGTTCTCATGACAAATATGGGTGGGAAGGGAACGTTCCTTGAGTCTTATCCTGTTGAAACATTCCCAGACTGAAAAATAATGAACACAGTTCTTAACAGAAACAACCAGACAACCAGACCGTACGACAGGGTAGGTGGACAAACAAAGAACGAAGCATACTAGGTGTGTCGGACTACGTCCAAAATGTCACCCTGTTCCCAACATAGTGCACTTCATAGTGCAGAGTGCTATGGATCCTGGTCAAAATAAGTGCACTATGCATAGAATAGGGTGACATTTGTGGCACATCCACAGACAATTTTTGAAAGTCACTTTTCGAAAGGCGAGGAGAGGGGTGAGGGGGGTAGGCGAGCAGTCCACAAGGAGAGGGGTCTCCACCCCTATCCAGCCTGCTTCCTGTCAGCCACAGTAAACACTGGCCTTCTGAAAGGTGGCACTGTTTGTCCCCCCTAGGCCCCCGTCCTCATCAATATTAATGTCCACTGTAGTGAATGGAGCCATCGACTGTTAACATGTTTCTCCCTTTCAACGCGGCAAGAGACTCCACCACCCATGGCAGAGCACAGACACACACGCACTCACACACACACAAACACACCTGGGAAAGGAAAGCAGACTGAACTCTGGGAACTCTTCTGGCCCTGACACTGTGGCTCTGCCTGGGCATGTGGAGTTCCTTCCTCCAGGCCTGCTGAGCATATGGATTGGGTTAGTCTTATGGAGCCAGACTGCTGGCTGGCTGGCTGGCATACTGAATGTCTTATGGCTCAGGGGAGCGCTTAGCTTGGCTAGGCTTCCATTTATGCTTCATCGCTACTGGTAAGTCATAAAAGCAGCAGAAGGTTAATCACCTGTTATATACGGTGTGAATGTATATATCACTTGAAGAATCTGCACCCGTAAAACGTATATCTCCAGTATATCATGATTGATTAATTGCAGTCCTCCTGTCCCTGGTCACCCCCTGCTTGACAAATAACAGAACCTTATTTATCATTATAGGCCTCAGCCTCAGGCTGCTTTATGTAACAGAATGATCTAATCAAATCAAATCAAATCAAATTTTATTTGTCACACATACACATGGTTAGCAGATGTTAATGCGAGTGTAGCGAAATGGTTGTGCTTCTAGTTCCGACAATGCAGTAATAACCAACAAGTAATCTAACTAACAATTCCTAAACTACTGTCTTATGCACAGTGTAAGGGGATAAAGAATATGTACATAAGGATATATGAATGAGTGATGGTACAGAGCAGCATAGGCAAGATACAGTAGATGGTATCGAGTACAGTATATACATATAAGATGAGTATGTAAACAAAGTGGCATAGTTAAAGTGGCTAGTGATACATGTATTACATAAGGATGCAGTCGATGATATAGAGTACAGTATATATGTATGCATATGAGATGAATAATGTAGGGTAAGTAACATTATATAAGGTAGCATTGTTTAAAGTGGCTAGTGATATATTTACATCATTCCCATCAATTCCCATTATTAAAGTGGCTGGAGTTGAGTCAGTGTCAGTGTGTTGGCAGCGGCCACTCAATGTTAGTGGTGGCTGTTTAACAGTCTGATGGCCTTGAGATAGAAGCTGTTTTTCAGTCTCTCGGTCCCAGCTTTGATGCACCTGTACTGACCTCGCCTTCTGGATGATAGTGGGGTGAACAGGCAGTGGCTCGGGTGGTTGATGTCCTTGATGATCTTTATGGCCTTCCTGTAACATCGGGTGGTGTAGGTGTCCTGGAGGGCAGGTAGTTTGCCCCGGTGATGCATTGTGCAGACCTCACCCCTCTGGAGAGCCTTACGGTTGAGGGCGGAGCAGTTGCCGTACCAGGCGGTGATACAGCCCGCCAGGATGCTCTCGATTGTGCATCTGTAGAAGTTTGTGAGTGCTTTTGGTGACAAGCCGAATTTCTTCAGCCTCCTGAGGTTGAAGAGGCGCTGCTGCGCCTTCTTCACGATGCTGTCTGTGTGAGTGGACCAATTCAGTTTGTCTGTGATGTGTATGCCGAGGAACTTAAAACTTGCTACCCTCTCCACTACTGTTCCATCGATGTGGATAGGGGGGTGTTCCCTCTGCTGTTTCCTGAAGTCCACAATCATCTCCTTCGTTTTGTTGACGTTGAGTGTGAGGTTATTTCCCTGACACCACACTCCGAGGGCCCTCACCTCCTCCCTGTAGGCCGTCTCGTCGTTGTTGGTAATCAAGCCTACCACTATAATAGCTTAACGTGTAGGATAGGTCTTGGACCTTCATTTTTTTCAGTGTTATTGTTAGAGAACATAAAGAAAAGAAAAAAGAAAAACAGTTTCAGCCCCTGGTTCCACCTTGATCTGGAAGAGTTACTCCACTTCAAGAACCCCATTTGGCTAAAGGCTCGGCACATGCATACTCAGGCTGACTGCCTGTCGCTCAGGCAAATGAGAAATAAGTGCACTCAGGCTATACCAGGAAGGCTAAAGTTAGTTACTTTAAGGAGCAGTTCTCTCTCTGTGGGTCTAACCCCAAGAAGTTCTGGAAAACAGTTAAATAAACCCTGGAGAATAAACCCTCCTCACAGCTGCCCATGTCCCTTAATGTTGATGATGTGGTTGTTACTGACAAGAAGCACATAGCTGAGCTCTTTAATCACCACTTCATTATGTCAGGATTTCTATTTAACTCAGGCACGCCTCCTTGCCCATCCAACATTTCCTCATCTCCCACCCCTTCAAATGCGACTAATCCCGATACTCGTCCCTCTTTTTAACCTGCCCCGCTACACAGTTTCTCCCTGCAGGCAGTCACTGAGTCTGAGGTGCTAAAGGAGCTCCTTAAACATGACCCCCCCCAAAAAAAATCTGTGTTAGACGGTTTAGTTCCTTTCGTCTTTAAGGTTGCAGCCCATATCATCGCAGAGCCTGTCTCTGACCTTTTTAACCTGTCTCCCCTCTCTGGGGAGGTTCACAATGCATGGAAGGCAGCCACGGTGCATTCTTTATTGTCAATAATCAACTGACTGGCTGTCTTGATGTCTATAGTACTCTCTCTGGTATGCAATCAGGTTATGGATGTGTCATTGCAACCGTAAAGGTCCAAAATGATGTCACAATTGCCATTGATTGCTTTTTTTATTGACTTGGCCAAAATGTTTGATACTGTAGACCATTCCATTCTTGTGGGTCGGCTAATGAGCATTGCTGTCTCTGAGGGGTGTTTGGCCTGGATTGCTAACTACCTCTCTCAAAGAGTGCAGTGTTTAAAGTTAGAACCTCTGCTGTCACAGCCCCTGCTTGTCACCAAGGGAGTACCCCAAGGCTCGATCCTAGGCCCCAAACTCTTCTCAATTTACATTAACAACATAGCTCAGGCAGTAGGAAGCACTCTCATCCATGTACAGTGGGGCAAAAAAGTATTTAGTCAGCCACCAATTGTGCAAGTTCTCCTACTTAAAAAGATGAGAGAGGCCTGTAATTTTCATCATAGGTACACTTCAACTATGACAAACAAAATGAGGAAAATCATCAGAAAATCACATTGTAGGATTTTTAATGAATTTATTTGCAAATTATGGTGGAAAATAAGTATTTAGTCACCTACAAACAAGCAAGATTTCTGGCTCTCACATACCTGCAACTTCTTCTTTAAGGGGCTCCTCTGTCCTCCACTCGTTACCTGTATTAATGGCACCTGTTTGAACTTGTTATCAGTATAAAAGACACCTGTCCACAATCTCAAACAGTCACACTTCAAACTCCACTATGGCCAAGACCAAAGAGCTGTCAAAGGACACCAGAAATAAAATTGTAGACCTGTACCAGGCTGGGAAGACTGAATCTGCAATAGGTAAGCAGCTTGGTTTGAAGAAATCAACTGTGGGAGCAATTATTAGGAAATGGAAGACATACAAGACCACTGATAATCTCCCTCGATCTGGGGCTCCACGCAAGATCGCACCCCGTGGGGCCAAAATTATCACAAGAACGGTGAGCAAAAATCCCAGAACCACACGGGGAGACCTAGTGAATGACCTGCAGAGAGCTGGGACCAAAGTAACAAAGCCTACCATCAGCAACACACTACGCCGCCAGGGACTAAAATCCTGCAGTGCCAGACGTGTCCCCCTGCTTTTTAAAAACATTTTTATCCCATTTTTCTCCCCAATTTTGTGGTATCCAATTGTTGTAGTGGCTACTATCTTGTCTCATCGCTACAACTCCCGTACGGGCTCGGGAGAGACAAAGGTTGAAAGTCATGCGTCCTCCGATACACAACCCAACCAGCACGCATCCAACCCGGAAGCCAGCCGCACCAATGTGTCGGAGGGTACACCGTGCACCTGGCAACCTTGGTTAGCGCGCACTGCGCCCGTCCCGCCACAGGAGTCGCTGGTGCGCGATGAGACAAGGACATCCCTACCGACCAAGCAAGTACTTCGTAGTATGGCTTGACGGTACACTGTCCATCTCTCAGCGCATATCCAAGCGCTATCCTGCAACACTCAAACTGGACAGTTTTATCCCCATCCCTACATTCAAAGACACTCTTACTGACACTTGTGGGTGCTTTGCGTTATGTATTGTTGTCTGTACCTTTTTTACCTTTGTGCTGTTGTCTGTGCCCAATGTTTGTACCATGTTTTGTGCTGCTACCATGATGTGTTGCTGCCATGCTGTGTTGCCTTAGGTCTCTCTTTATGTAGTGTTGTGGTGTCTCTCTTGTCGTGATGTGTGTTTTGTCCTTATACATCTCCCTCCCCTCCCCTGCCTGCAGGTCCCTAGTCCAGGAGGTCTATCTTATACATCTCCCACCCCTGTCCTGCCTGCAGGTCCCTAGTCCAGGAGGTCTATCTTATACATCTCCCAGCCCTGTCCTACCTGCAGGTCCCTAGACCAGGAGGTCTATCTTATACATCTCCCTCCCCTGTCCTACCTGCAGGTCCCTAGTCCAGGAGGTCTATCTTATACATCTCCCACCCCTGTCCTGCCTGCAGGTCCCTAGTCCAGGAGGACTATCTTATACATCTCCCACCCCTGTCCTACCTGCAGGTCCCTAGACCAGGAGGTCTATCTTATACATCTCCCTCCCCTGTCCTACCTGCAGGTCCCTAGTCCAGGAGGTCTATCTTATACATCTCCCACCCCTGTCCTGCCTGCAGGTCCCTAGTCCAGGAGGACTATCTTATACATCTCCCACCCCTGTCCTACCTGCAGGTCCCTAGTCCAGGAGGTCTATCTTATACATCTCCCTCCCTGTCCTACCTGTAGGTCCCTAGTCCAGGAGGTCTATCTTATACAGCTCCCTCCCCTGTCCTACCTGCAGGTCCCTAGTCCAGGAGGTCTATCTTATACATCTCCCACCCCTGTCCTGCCTGCAGGTCCCTAGTCCAGGAGGACTATCTTATACATCTCCCACCCCTGTCCTACCTGCAGGTCCCTAGTCCAGGAGGTCTATCTTATACATCTCCCTCCCCTGTCCTACCTGTAGGTCCCTAGTCCAGGAGGTCTATCTTATACATCTCTCTCCCCTCCCCTGCCTGCAGGTCCCTAGTCCAGGAGGTCTATCTTATACATCTCCCTCCCCTGTCCTGCCTGCAGGTCCCTCGTCCAGGAGTATGTTATACATCTCCCTCCCCTGTCCTACCTGCAGGTCCCTAGACCAGGAGGTCTATCTTATACATCTCCCTCCCCTGTCCTACCTGCAGGTCCCTAGTCCAGGAGGTCTATCTTATACATCTCCCACCCCTGTCCTGCCTGCAGGTCCCTAGTCCAGGAGGACTATCTTATACATCTCCCACCCCTGTCCTACCTGCAGGTCCCTAGACCAGGAGGTCTATCTTATACATCTCCCTCCCCTGTCCTACCTGCAGGTCCCTAGTCCAGGAGGTCTATCTTATACATCTCCCACCCCTGTCCTGCCTGCAGGTCCCTAGTCCAGGAGGACTATCTTATACATCTCCCACCCCTGTCCTGCCTGCAGGTCCCTAGTCCAGGAGGACTATCTTATACATCTCCCACCCCTGTCCTACCTGCAGGTCCCTAGTCCAGGAGGTCTATCTTATACATCTCCCTCCCCTGTCCTACCTGTAGGTCCCTAGTCCAGGAGGTCTATCTTATACATCTCCCTCCCCTGTCCTACCTGCAGGTCCCTAGTCCAGGAGGTCTATCTTATACATCTCCCACCCCTGTCCTGCCTGCAGGTCCCTAGTCCAGGAGGACTATCTTATACATCTCCCACCCCTGTCCTACCTGCAGGTCCCTAGTCCAGGAGGTCTATCTTATACATCTCCCTCCCCTGTCCTACCTGTAGGTCCCTAGTCCAGGAGGTCTATCTTATACATCTCCCTCCCCTCCCCTGCCTGCAGGTCCCTAGTCCAGGAGGTCTATCTTATACATCTCCCTCCCCTCCCCTGCCTGCAGGTCCCTAGACCAGGAGGTCTATCTTATACATCTCCCTCCCCTGTCCTACCTGTAGGTCCCTAGTCCAGGAGGTCTATCTTATACATCTCCCTCCCCTGTCCTACCTGCAGGTCCCTAGTCCAGGAGGTCTATCTTATACATCTCCCTCCTCCCCTGCCTGCAGGTCCCTAGTCCAGGAGGTCTATCTTATACATCTCCCTCCCCTGTCCTGCCTGCAGGTCCCTCGTCCAGGAGGTCTATCTTATACATCTCCCTCCCCTGTCCTGCCTGCAGGTCCCTAGTCCAGGAGGTCTATCTTATACATCTCCTCCCTGTCCTGCCTGCAGGTCCCTAGTCCAGGAGGTCTATCTTATACATCTCCCTCCCCTGTCCTGCCTGCAGGTCCCTAGTCCAGGAGGTCTATCTTATACATCTCCCTCCCCTGTCCTGCCTGCAGGTCCCTAGTCCAGGAGGTCTATCTTATACATCTCCCTCCCCTCCCCTGCCTGCAGGTCCCTAGACCAGGAGGTCTATCTTATACATCTCCCTCCCCTCCCCTGCCTGCAGGTCCCTAGACCAAGAGGGCTATCTTATACATCTCCCTCCCCTGTCCTACCTGCAGGTCCCTAGTCCAGGAGGTCTATCTTATACATCTCCCTCCCCTGTCCTACCTGCAGGTTCCTAGTCCAGGAGGTCTATCTTATACATCTCCCTCCCCTCCCCTGCCTGCAGGTTCCTAGTCCAGGAGGTCTATCTTATACATCTCCTTCCCCTCCCCTGCCTGCAGGTCCCTAGTCCAGGAGGTCTATCTTATACATCTCCCTCCCCTCCCCTGCCTGCAGGTCCCTAGTCCAGGAGGTCTATCTTATACATCTCCCTCCCCTCCCCTGCCTGCAGGTCCCTAGTCCAGGAGGTCTATCTTATACATCTCCCTCCCCTCCCCTGCCTGCAGGTCCCTCGTCCAGGAGTATGTTATACATCTCCCTCCCCTGTCCTGCCTGCAGGTCCCTAGTCCAGGAGGTCTATCTTATACATCTCCCTCCCCTCCCCTGCCTGCAGGTCCCTAGACCAGGAGGTCTATCTTATACATCTCCCTCCCCTGTCCTACCTGTAGGTCCCTAGTCCAGGAGGTCTATCTTATACATCTCCCTCCCCTGCCTGCAGGTCCCTAGTCCAGGAGGTCTATCTTATACATCTCCCTCCCCTCCCCTGCCTGCAGGTCCCTAGTCCAGGAGGTCTATCTTATACATCTCCCTCCCCTGTCCTGCCTGCAGATTCCTCGTCCAGGAGGTCTATCTTATACATCTCCCTCCCCTCCCCTGCCTGCAGGTCCCTAGTCCAGGAGGTCTATCTTATACATCTCCCTCCCCTGTCCTGCCTGCAGGTCCCTAGTCCAGGAGGTCTATCTTATACATCTCCCTCCCCTGTCCTGCCTGCAGGTCCCTAGTCCAGGAGGTCTATCTTATACATCTCCCTCCCCTGTCCTGCCTGCAGGTCCCTAGTCCAGGAGGTCTATCTTATACATCTCCCTCCCCTCCCCTGCCTGCAGGTCCCTAGACCAGGAGGTCTATCTTATACATCTCCCTCCCCTCCCCTGCCTGCAGGTCCCTAGACCAAGAGGGCTATCTTATACATCTCCCTCCCCTGTCCTACCTGCAGGTCCCTAGTCCAGGAGGTCTATCTTATACATCTCCCTCCCCTGTCCTACCTGCAGGTTCCTAGTCCAGGAGGTCTATCTTATACATCTCCCTCCCCTCCCCTGCCTGCAGGTTCCTAGTCCAGGAGGTCTATCTTATACATCTCCTTCCCCTCCCCTGCCTGCAGGTCCCTAGTCCAGGAGGTCTATCTTATACATCTCCCTCCCCTCCCCTGCCTGCAGGTCCCTAGTCCAGGAGGTCTATCTTATACATCTCCCTCCCCTGTCCTGCCTGCAGGTCCCTAGTCCAGGAGGTCTATCTTATACATCTCCCTCCCCTCCCCTGCCTGCAGGTCCCTAGTCCAGGAGGTCTATCTTATACATCTCCCTCCCCTGTCCTGCCTGCAGGTCCCTAGTCCAGGAGGTCTATCTTATACATCTCCCTCCCCTCCCCTGCCTGCAGGTCCCTAGTCCAGGAGGTCTATCTTATACATCTCCCTCCCCTGTCCTGCCTGCAGGTCCCTAGTCCAGGAGGTCTATCTTATACATCTCCCTCCCCTGTCCTGCCTGCAGGTCCCTAGTCCAGGAGGTCTATCTTATACATCTCCCTCCCCTGTCCTGCCTGCAGGTCCCTAGTCCAGGAGGTCTATCTTATACATCTCCCTCCCCTGCCTGCAGGTCCCTAGTCCAGGAGGTCTATCTTATACATCTCCCTCCCCTCCCCTGCCTGCAGGTCCCTCGTCCAGGAGGTCTATCTTATACATCTCCCTCCCCTCCCCTGCTTTGTCATATACAGCACAAACAAGATCTATCCTTACTACTGTATGAATCCTTCACAATCATCTGCACATGTGTTGAGTTGAGGGGGATCAAACTATCCCACATCTGGAAGCCACAATGTGAGAGCTGGACAGGCTGGCCTGGGTTGGACGGTGAGGAGCACACGTCTCTGCTCAATGACGACCATAGGTCAGTAAGTTGATAAAAAAATATATGGAACATTTTGGGAGAACTAATGTTAACCATAATGTTCCTCATTTGGGTTTGAAAGGTTTTCACCCTCTCCTCTCCGTAGCAGGTGGTTGAACACAAACATTTGTGTCTATTGGGTCAAGGACCTCCCATTTAAGAACGTCATTCAGAATACATACGGGGTTATAAGGAATAGCTATTCAGCTATTATGACATGATACCATTTAAACGATAATAAGCTATCATATCCTATTTACAGTACCAGTTTGTAAACATTACCAAACGTTATCTAAATGGCCTGGATTTAACCCAGGATTACTTGACTAAATCATCTTGGGAAAAACAAATCGGTTTCCAATATATTATTGTTGCATTAATTGCCCCTACAGCAGCCGACCAGTGTTTGCGCCAAACAGAGTTGTTGCAGAAAAATATCAGTGTGATGCCATAGTGCACACAAAGTGTACTTTTTCACTTACGTTTTCATGTACCAAATAAACATCTGAAGTTCAATGTTCTTCCATCGTATTTTCAACTACCAATGGTTTTGTCGCAAACAGTTGTGTTAAACAGCAAATGTTCCTCCTCTGGTCTTGGTACCTGCCTTCTAGCCAACAGCTTGCAGATAGACCTACAGCACGGCTAGGCTGTGCGGGTTAGGCTTCTCTACATGATGATATTATTATTGATAAGAGCAAGAATATTTGTCAAATGGCAGTCAAGCCTCGATCATCATGTCACCAGAACAGTCATGTCACCTGGATATTTATTGGAAAGAAGCATCAAGATCACCGTGCACTTTCACCACCCTGTGATGTTCATCATAACTTATTTCATCTGTTGCCTAATAAACTGCATGCTTTTAGTGGGAGGGGTCGTAGGACCACACACCATATTATCGAGTGGCTCCAAGTTTACTTCGATATGATTGTTAATATATCAATATTTCCATAGAAAGGCATTTCCACTGCAATTTCTCGTATAATACATTTTTACAGACACAAAAAGATCCCACCATGTCATACAAACATATTATCGGTTGGCATTTATAAAATTGTCCTGAAACTTCCTGTTTCCATTACAACTTTCTACATTTTTTTACTAGCATACAAACTGTGGATATAGATGTGGTTAGTGTCTATCTTTATTTCTCAAACACAATTCAACACACAATCACAATAGTTTTTTATCTTTTAATCATTTTAAGCATATTTTAAAACAGTCTTAACACATAACAAACACTTTGTACTTTTTCAAACACTTTGAACATAGGCCAGACCCTGTTATTACCTCATATCCCAGCGATAATGCCTTACATTACGGCTTGGAAGAAAACATAATCATTTGCTCAACTTACCCCATGGCCACTGACTCAACTTACCCCATGGCCACTGACTCAACTTACCCCATGGCCACTGACTCAACTTACCCCATGGCCACTGACTCAACTTTCCCCAAGGCAAACATTTTGACTATATTAGCCAACACAGTCAGGGCCTTAACCAGGTTTTGAGTTTTAGTGAGGTCCAGAAGGTTGAAGCTCATTTACTGCATTTCTATACAATTAAAACACTTCAAAATGCTATTTGGAGAATTGAAAAAACAAGCAAAAATGACCCCAACCATTATCATCTTGGCTTCTGTAGGTTCATTCACCTCTGTCGATCAGCAAACACATAGCCTACTAGCTTTACAATTGTAATGCTATACCCCTGAAAAGGGGGACATATGAACAATTGTTCACACTGACACATATTGTCAACGGCAAAGTGAAAACCTATGCATTTTATTAACTATATTTGTTGCATTTTGATAGCATTTTAATGCAGGCCTATAGGGAAGATTGGTCATGTGGAGATGTTCATATAGAAACTTCTTCTTCTTCTTCTTCTTCTTTTTTGTGCTCCTGCTGAGGTAGGCTCTGTTTAACGTTAGCTTCTTACTTCGTCCTTCTAGCTGGCTAAGTAATACTAGCCAGAATCCTTAAACATTACTGCAATAGAACTCTCTGCCGGCCACCTGAATGACTGACATATCTATAAGCAACTATTACCAGTCGTGTACTCGTTCTCAGAGCGTCTGTTTTTTGTTTGTTTGGGGTATGTTTGTAAACACAGCAGGAGTCGCGGCTATGTGTCTCACCAACATACTGTCTGCAGTGTCTCTAGTTTCCTACTTGAGTGGACTCCTAGCAGGGGTAGTTAGTTTCACATCTCAGGTTATCTACTTTGGTTTAGATACAAGCATCATGAAATGTCTAACACAATAAATGAGTTTGGCTTGGTGACATTTTTTGGGGACCTAACTTGCTTACCACTTTTTCCATGTGGTATCTTCCTTCACAGACTCCAGGAAATTATTATCACTTCCTAAATATTTGGTCAAATTATACATTCTGTGTATGGTCCCTAGAAACAAGGTTGGCTCAACTTACACCTTTGATGCTAATTACCCCACTCTCCCCTACACCAGCACAGTGTGGCTCATTTCTCTTCTAGGACGATAGGATCTCCCTGGGTTGTATGATGGCGGGGGTAGAGAAGGAGATCTTGCGGCCACATGGCAGAGGTTTTAGCCTGGCTTGGTTTCAGGGGAAAATTACATTCAATCTGCTCAGAGATGGAGAGGAGAGAAGTATGCTCTGAGTGTGCAGTCTGGGGGCTCGGGTGCTAATAGGAAAAATAAACATTGCTTTCCTCAACCCTATATACAGTAGGTTGATGAAAAAAATGTGACTTGCTTCTAAATTCCCTAAATTCATATCTGACACACACACACACACGCACACACGCACACGCACACGCACACACACACACACACACACACACACACACACACACACACACACACACACACACACACACACACACACACACACACCCACCTACTGTCTTTACAGCTGTGTGTTTGCATGAGCATTTGTCAAGCATTCTTCTGTTATCCCTGTTTGAATTCCAAAGCAGTGCTTCTTCCCTGGGTGTGAAGCAACACGCAGCAGCAGCTGTCTGGAATAATCTGTTGCATGAAAGGAGCCATTTTCCTTTTATTGGGTCGTAGACCGAGAGACAAGTGAGGAGTTATTATACAAAGGATCTGCAGACAGACAGGCTGTACTGCCATATCAGAGCAGACATTCCAGTGGAGGGGTGAGGGATTGGGAAGAGGAGGGGACGTAGGAAGAGAATATGAGGGAGTCTGCTGCTGTAACATACACTTTCAAAGTCAAGTTCCTGAACCGTTCTCCTCCTCCTGATGTTCATAAACATGGCATCACCCTACCGGTGCCTTCAGGTTTCATCTCCCATCCTCCCTGCCTTCTCCTCCATCTCCTTCCTCTCTCTTTCAAACATGTTCATCTTCTCCTCCCTCTCTCCTTCAAACATGTTCATCTTCTCCTCCTTCTCCTTCCTCTCTCTTTCAAACATGTTCATCTTCTCCTCCCTCTCTCCTTCAAACATGTTCATCTTCTCCTTCCTCTCTCCTTCAAACATGTTCATCTTCTCCTCCCTCTCTCCTTCAAACATGTTCATCTTCTCCTCCTTCTCCTTCCTCTCTCCTTCAAACATGTTCATCTTCTCCTCCTTCTCCTTCCTCTCTCCTTCAAACATGTTCATCTTCTCCTCCTTCTCCTTCCTCTCTCCTTCAAACATGTTCATCTTCTCCTCCTTCTCCTTCCTCTCTCCTTCAAACATGTTCAACTTCTCCTCCTTCTCCTCCTTCTCCTTCCTCTCTCTTTCAAACATGTTCATCTTCTCCTCCTTCTCCTTCCTCTCTCCTTCAAACATGTTCAACTTCTCCTCCTTCTCCTTCCTTTCTCCTTCAAACATGTTCATCTTCTCCTCCTTCTCCTTCCTCTCTCCTTCAAACATGTTCATCTTCTCCTCCCTCTCTCCTTCAAACATGTTCATCTTCTCCTCCTTCTCCTTCCTCTCTCCTTCAAACATGTTCATCTTCTCCTCCTTCTCCTTCCTCTCTCCTTCAAACATGTTCAACTTCTCCTCCTTCTCCTCCTTCTCCTTCCTCTCTCTTTCAAACATGTTCATCTTCTCCTCCTTCTCCTTCCTCTCTCCTTCAAACATGTTCAACTTCTCCTCCTTCTCCTTCCTTTCTCCTTCAAACATGTTCATCTTCTCCTCCTTCTCCTTCCTTTCTCCTTCAAACATGTTCATCTTCTCCTCCTTCTCCTTCCTCTCTCCTTCAAACATGTTCATCTTCTCCTCCTTCTCCTTCCTCTCTCCTTCAAACATGTTCTTCTTCTCCTCCTTCTCCTCCATGTTCTCCTTCTCCTTCCTCTCTCCTTCAAACATGTTCAACTTCTCCTCCTTCTCCTTCCTTTCTCCTTCAAACATGTTCATCTTCTCCTCCTTCTCCTTCCTCTCTCTTTCAAACATGTTCATCTTCTCCTCCTTCTCCTTCCTCTCTCCTTCAAACATGTTCAACTTCTCCTCCTTCTCCTTCCTTTCTCCTTCAAACATGTTCAACTTCTCCTCCTTCTCCTCCTTCTCCTTCCTCTCTCCTTCAAACATGTTCATCTTCTCCTCCTTCTCCTTCCTTTCTCCTTCAAACATGTTCATCTTCTCCTCCCTCTCTCCTTCAAACATGTTCATCTTCTCCTCCCTCTCTCCTTCAAACATGTTCATCTTCTCCTCCTTCTCCTTCCTCTCTCCTTCAAACATGTTCATCTTCTCCTTCCTTTCTCCTTCAAACATGTTCATCTTCTCCTCCTTCTCCTTCCTCTCTCCTTCAAACATGTTCATCTTCTCCTCCTTCTCCTTCCTCTCTCCTTCAAACATGTTCAACTTCTCCTCCTTCTCCTTCCTTTCTCCTTCAAACATGTTCATCTTCTCCTCCTTCTCCTTCCTCTCTCTTTCAAACATGTTCATCTTCTCCTGCTTCTCCTTCCTCTCTCCTTCAAACATGTTCAACTTCTCCTCCTTCTCCTTCCTTTCTCCTTCAAACATGTTCATCTTCTCCTCCTTCTCCTTCCTCTCTCTTTCAAACATGTTCATCTTCTCCTCCCTCTCTCCTTCAAACATGTTCATCTTCTCCTTCCTCTCTCCTTCAAACATGTTCATCTTCTCCTCCCTCTCTCCTTCAAACATGTTCATCTTCTCCTCCTTCTCCTTCCTCTCTCCTTCAAACATGTTCATCTTCTCCTCCTTCTCCTTCCTCTCTCTTTCAAACATGTTCATCTTCTCCTCCTTCTCCTTCCTCTCTCCTTCAAACATGTTCAACTTCTCCTCCTTCTCCTCCCTCTCTCCTTCAAACATGTTCATCTTCTCCTCCCTCTCTCCTTCAAACATGTTCATCTTCTCCTCCTTCTCCTTCCTCTCTCCTTCAAACATGTTCATCTTCTCCTCCTTCTCCTTCCTCTCTCCTTCAAACATGTTCATCTTCTCCTCCTTCTCCTTCCTTTCTCCTTCAAACATGTTCATCTTCTCCTCCCTCTCTCTTTCAAACATGTTCATCTTCTCCTCCCTCTCTCCTTCAAACATGTTCATCTTCTCCTCCCTCTCTCCTTCAAACATGTTCATCTTCTCCTCCTTCTCCTTCCTCTCTCCTTCAAACATGTTCATCTTCTCCTCCTTCTCCTTCCTCTTTCTCCTTCAAACATGTTCATCTTCTCCTCCCTCTCTCCTTCAAACATGTTCATCTTCTCCTCCCTCTCTCCTTCAAACATGTTCATCTTCTCCTCCTTCTCCTTCCTCTCTCCTTCAAACATGTTCATCTTCTCCTCCTTCTCCTTCCTTTCTCCTTCAAACATGTTCATCTTCTCCTCCCTCTCTCCTTCAAACATGTTCATCTTCTCCTCCCTCTCTCCTTCAAACATGTTCATCTTCTCCTCCTTCTCCTTCCTCTCTCCTTCAAACATGTTCATCTTCTCCTCCTTCTCCTTCCTTTCTCCTTCAAACATGTTCATCTTCTCTCCTCCCTCTCTCTTTCAAACATGTTCATCTTCTCCTCCCTCTCTCCTTCAAACATGTTCATCTTCTCCTCCCTCTCTCCTTCAAACATGTTCATCTTCTCCTCCTTCTCCTTCCTCTCTCCTTCAAACATGTTCATCTTCTCCTCCTTCTCCTTCCTTTCTCCTTCAAACATGTTCATCTTCTCCTCCTTCTCCTTCCTCTCTCCTTCAAACATGTTCATCTTCTCCTCCTTCTCCTTCCTCTCTCCTTCAAACATGTTCATCTTCTCCTCCTTCTCCTTCCTTTCTCCTTCAAACATGTTCATCTTCTCCTCCTTCTCCTTCCTTTCTCCTTCAAACATGTTCATCTTCTCCTCCTTCCTTCTTCTCTCCTTCCATGTTCATCTTCTCCTCTCCTCCTCTCCTTCAAACATGTTCATCTTCTCCTCCTTCTCCTTCCTTTCTCCTTCAAACATGTTAATCTTCTCCTCCCTCTCTCCTTCAAACATGTTCATCTTCTCCTCCTTCTCCTTCCTTTCTCCTTCAAACATGTTCATCTTCTCCTTCTTCCCTCCTTCAAACATGTTCATCTTCTCCTCCCTCTCTCCTTCAAACATGTTCATCTTCTCCTCCCTCTCTCCTTCAAACATGTTCATCTTCTCCTCCTTCTCCTTCCTTTCTCCTTCAAACATGTTCATCTTCTCCTCCTTCTCCTTCCTCTCTCCTTCAAACATGTTCATCTTGTCCTCCTTCTCCTTCCTCTCTCCTTCAAACATGTTCATCTTCTCCTCCTTCTCCTTCCTCTCTCCTTCAAACATGTTCATCTTCTCCTCCCTCTCCTTCCTCTCTCTTTCAAACATGTTCATCTTCTCCTCCTTCTCCTTCCTCTCTCCTTCAAACATGTTCATCTTCTCCTCCTTCTCCTTCCTCTCTCCTTCAAACATGTTCATCTTCTCCTCCCTCTCCTTCCTCTCTCTTTCAAACATGTTCATCTTCTCCTCCTTCTCCTTCCTTTCTCCTTCAAACATGTTCATCTTCTCCTCCCTCTCTCTTTCAAACATGTTCATCTTCTCCTCCCTCTCTCCTTCAAACATGTTCATCTTCTCCTCCCTCTCTCCTTCAAACATGTTCATCTTCTCCTCCTTCTCCTTCCTTTCTCCTTCAAACATGTTCATCTTCTCCTCCCTCTCTCCTTCAAACATGTTCATCTTCTCCTCCTTCTCCTTCCTCTCTCTTTCAAACATGTTCATCTTCTCCTCCTTCTCCTTCCTTTCTCCTTCAAACATGTTCATCTTCTCCTCCTTCTCCTTCCTTTCTCCTTCAAACATGTTCATCTTCTCCTCCCTCTCTCCTTCAAACATGTTCATCTTCTCCTCCCTCTCTCCTTCAAACATGTTCATCTTCTCCTCCCTCTCTCCTTCAAACATGTTCATCTTCTCCTCCTTCTCCTTCCTCTCTCCTTCAAACATGTTCATCTTCTCCTCCTTCTCCTTCCTTTCTCCTTCAAACATGTTCATCTTCTCCTCCTTCTCCTTCCTCTCTCCTTCAAACATGTTCATCTTCTCCTCCTTCTCCTTCCTTTCTCCTTCAAACATGTTCATCTTCTCCTCCTTCTCCTTCCTTTCTCCTTCAAACATGTTCATCTTCTCCTC
The DNA here is from genome assembly GCF_023373465.1 of Oncorhynchus keta. Taxonomy (NCBI): domain Eukaryota; kingdom Metazoa; phylum Chordata; class Actinopteri; order Salmoniformes; family Salmonidae; genus Oncorhynchus; species Oncorhynchus keta. Next base: position 29,635,149 of record NC_068439.1, read on the forward strand.
CCTCTCTCCTTCAAACATGTTCATCTTCTCCTCCCTCTCTCCTTCAAACATGTTAATCTTCTCCTCCTTCTCCTTCCTCTCTCCTTCAAACATGTTCATCTTCTCCTCCTTCTCCTTCCTTTCTCCTTCAAACATGTTAATCTTCTCCTTCCTTTCTCCTTCAAACATGTTCATCTTCTCCTCCTTCTCCTTCCTCTCTCCTTCAAACATGTTCATCTTCTCCTCCTTCTCCTTCCTTTCTCCTTCAAACATGTTCATCTTCTCCTCCTTCTCCTTCCTTTCTCCTTCAAACATGTTCATCTTCTCCTCCTTCTCCTTCCTTTCTCCTTCAAACATGTTCATCTTCTCCTCCTTCTCCTTCCTTTCTCCTTCAAACATGTTCATCTTCTCCTCCTTCTCCTTCCTTTCTCCTTCAAACATGTTCATCTTCTCCTCCCTCTCTCCTTCAAACATGTTCATCTTCTCCTCCCTCTCTCCTTCAAACATGTTCATCTTCTCCTCCTTCTCCTTCCTCTCTCCTTCAAACATGTTCATCTTCTCCTTCCTTTCTCCTTCAAACATGTTCATCTTCTCCTCCTTCTCCTTCCTCTCTCCTTCAAACATGTTCATCTTCTCCTCCTTCTCCTTCCTTTCTCCTTCAAACATGTTCATCTTCTCCTCCTTCTCCTTCCTCTCTCCTTCAAACATGTTCATCTTCTCCTCCTTCTCCTTCCTCTCTCCTTCAAACATGTTCATCTTCTCCTCCCTCTCTCCTTCAAACATGTTCATCTTCTCCTCCTTCTCCTTCCTTTCTCCTTCAAACATGTTCATCTTCTCCTCCTTCTCCTTCCTTTCTCCTTCAAACATGTTCATCTTCTCCTCCCTCTCTCCTTCAAACATGTTCATCTTCTCCTCCCTCTCTCCTTCAAACATGTTCATCTTCTCCTCCTTCTCCTTCCTTTCTCCTTCAAACATGTTCATCTTCTCCTTCCTCCCTCCTTCAAACATGTTCATCTTCTCCTCCCTCTCTCCTTCAAACATGTTCATCTTCTCCTCCCTCTCTCCTTCAAACATGTTCATCTTCTCCTCCTTCTCCTTCCTTTCTCCTTCAAACATGTTCATCTTCTCCTTCCTCCCTCCTTCAAACATGTTCATCTTCTCCTTCCTCCCTCCTTCAAACATGTTCATCTTCTCCTTCCTCTCTCCTTCAAACATGTTCATCTTCTCCTCCTTCTCCTTCCTCTCTCCTTCAAACATGTTCATCTTCTCCTTCATCTCTCCTTCAAACATGTTCATCTGCTCCGTCTTTCTCCGTCTTTCTCCGTACCCTGTTTATTTTCTGGAGTGTATTTGCAGCCTTGGTCGATCCATGTGGTGGCCCACCTGTCTCAGAAATCCCAAATGGCACCCTATTCACTCTGTAGTGCACTACTTTGGACCAGGGTCCATTACTTTTGATCATGGTCTGTCAAAAGTAGTGCAATATATAGGGAATATGGTTCCATTTGGGATGGGCCCCAAGTGTTTTGGGTTAGCAGCAGGGGCAGGTCCGGCCAGGGTGCTGAGTGCACTGGCCCGTTGGCTGCTGGCCCTCGCTGGGCAAACTGGTGCAGACACTAAGCCCATTCAGCCAGCCGGTTCACAGAAGATAGAGTTAGGACTCACAGTCGGGATTGTTTGCTGGCCAGTGGCATTGCCAGGAATGCTGAGCTCCAGTCCCTCCCTGGGAAAAATGGGTGGGTGTATTAGTAAGACCGGCTTCCTATTTCAAGACAGACAGACAGACAGACAGACAGACAGACAGACAGACAGACAGACAGACAGACAGACAGACAGACAGACAGACAGACAGACAGACAGACAGACAGACAGACAGACAGACAGACAGACAGACAGACAGACAGACAGACAGACAGACAGACAGACAGACAGACAGACAGACAGACAGACAGACAGACAGACAGACAGACAGACAGACAGACAGACAGAGAGAGACAGAGAGAGAGAGAGATTAGTATTTCCTAACCCAGTCCCACATCCCCAGTGCACAGGTCATTCACAATTATGGGGGTCTCCATTCTGTATATAGGGAACACAGAAATGGACCAACAAGAGAATATTCCTCCTTGGCAGTGCATTGATAATTCTCATTCTTTGATACATAGATTGCATTAACTGTAGTAAAGTAGTTTAATCCTTGTGCAGTATCTATTAGAGCGATGCTTTTGGTATTGGCTCTGCATGAAGGGAATACAGTTAAGGGTTTAAGAACCCAAAAAGATGGGTTTGTACTCCATCTCATCTGTGATCAGAATATATAATAGACCATTATATTTTCCATTGGCTTCGGCGAACAAGAGATAGAATAAACTCTCATCGAGTTAAACAGTTTTGCCATATGCAAAACCATGACCCGGCTGCTTCACAGAGAAAAATCCACGCAGTTTGAATTCATCCAATCTTTGGCATGAGCTGTCCGTGACTGCATGAACACTAATCTACTCAGTCAGTCAGTCAGACACACACACACACACATGCACACACACATCAGACAGTGGTGTGAGCTTGTCCCACTGGAGAGCAGTTAGGGAGGATGTTGAAGAAAGATTCCAACAGGCATCATCAGACGTCTGCCAGACAATCAAGGCCTAAGCCAAGGAGGGGGTGAATATTTCTTATCTCATCTCTCCAAAGGAAATTATGCTGTCGACCCAGTATAAAAGAAATAGTCATGTCTATTCAGTTCGATTAATCCCTACTCATCCCATTTTGATTGCCCACATGGATATTTGATTATTTCTTGGTTAAGTGGGTGGAGAGGAGAAAGGGTTTTCTAAAGATATTTAGCTGTTCGTGGAGCAAAAATGGAATCTCAACAACAAAAAATAAATAATAGTGTGATTAAAAAAACAGATTTGGACATTGCATCCTTAATTAAAATGTAGGTAACACTTTATTTGGACAGATCATCTGTAGATTCTATACGAACTACCTACAGACTATCAGCAACATTTCAACTGCATGGACTATAAACTTCCTTTCCTTGTTGATTCCTTGTTAAAATGCTGTGGATAGTCTACAGTTTGTTGAACGTCTGTAGATGGACTACAGACACTTTAGTGTTGAAAGTCAACACACATGCAGATGACATGTTACTGATGGTCTGTAGATAGTTTGTAGAGCATCTACAGATTAACTATCCAAATGAAGTGTTACCGAAATGTATACTCACTCCAGTATGTCTACATAGTGCATCTACAGTCTACATGGGCTTGAACACCTCTCTCTGGAAAGAGGCCAGCTGGTGGCCATCTTTGAAAGACCTAAACTAAACCTGGAAATTCTCATTCTGTGTTTTCCATCCCAAAGAGAACATTTCAAAGCTAAATTAATTTATAGGAATTTCCAGGGAATACTGATCATTAAACGTTGCAACCAACGTTTGCTCTGTTCATGTAATGTAAACCATTATTTGGTCTCTAAACCAACAGGTCATGGGTTTAGGTGTTTGGATCTTGGGATTATATGTGTTCTGTATATCAGAAACACTTGCTAGGTTTGGATAGCAACACGCTGTGGTGTGTCTGAGGGGTATAGAGATGACGTTTGACATTGGCAAGATGCTGTGAGTTTTAACCCTGCACCAAAATGACCAAAAAAGCCAGTGAGAAGGCTTTATAGTGGTCATCAAGTCGAAACAGCGTCTAATATGTAATAACCCACAATAAAGTCTTACTTTTGAGTTTGACAAATGTCTTGTCAAAAAAGACAAATGATAAACAAGCTGAAAGTGATTTTAGTTAGAGATGATGTATTGACATATTATGTCAATTTATTCCAAGCGTTTGAGCAATTTTTGACCTATCTTCTAAATAGAAATGTCTCCAAAATAGAAGTGAGACTACTTTATATGCAGAGCTTTATTTAATGATGTGTCCATTCAGTTTCCACCCCCATCCCAACAATCAGGACAAGGCTTGGAATAGTAGAGAGCTCACTGGAATCTAGGCTTGGACGGTATCCAGATGATCATATAGTCAGTCATACCATCCTTCTCTCATCCCAGGATGTATGGTATTACCGGCATAGCACACAATAGGGTGCTAAAAAAAATCAAGAAGAACTCACTGAGCCTCTATTAACAGAATGTGAACAAAAGCTAAATTAGCACAAAATAATAGCGAAATCACACAGACGCTGTTAGCTAAATGCTAACAAGCAAAAACTAACATTAACCAATTTGCAAAGAGAGGCAAATCCAGCTCATAAAGTTATACAAGCATAGCTAGTAGCTACCGAATGTTATTTGACAAATGACAATGTCGTGATGCATGTTTTTCTGAAGGAAGAATAGCATGTCTACATGGAGCAGAGGGGAGAAGAACGAAAGAGCGCAAGCAGGAAGCACATGGAAAAAATGACCAGATGACTCATCCAGAGCTCTTTGACTTCTGGCAGAAAGCCATTATAAGATATCTGATGGCAAACATTTAGCAGTGAATTACATACAAGTGTAACTTCATCACCTCATGTGCGCCGCACAACACATACTCACCGATAGATATAAAAGGCTACGGACCACAGGAGGTTGGTAGCACCTTAATTGGGGAGAACGAGCTTGTGGTAATGGCTGGAGCGGAATCAGTGGAATGGTATCAAATACATCAAACTCATGGTTTCCAGCAGGGGAGGCTGCTGAGGGGAGGAATGGCTCATAATAATGGCCGGAAAGGAGCAAATAGAATGGCATCAAAGAACTGGAAACCACGTGTTTGATGTATTTGAAACCATTCCACTGATTCCGCTCCAGCCGTTTCCACGAGCCTGTTAAAGTGCCACCAACCAGGTTTTTGATGCCATTCCATTTGCTCCGTTCCGACCATTATTATGAGCCATTCCTCCCCTCAGCAGCCTCCAGTGCTATGGACCTGCTCCCGCTTTCTCCCATTGTGCTATTTACAAACCAACACGTAACTGGCTCCACTGCTCTGGGGAACTACGGTATGCGTCATATTGGAAAATAATGTGACAGGTGAAATGAAGAATTATATTTGTTTCATCTCCTAACATATTGCAAAAGTTGACTGCAGGTATTAACTTAAAAAGTAGTTACAAATAAACACATTTATTGAAAAACATGAAGGAAATCATTTTGACGCTATATAAAAAACTTCCCCTGGGGTCCTCCCGAATGGGGCAGCGGTCTAGCACTGCATCTCAGTGTTTGAGGCGTCACTACAGACCCAGTGTAACGATATGCGAGTCGGGAGAGTCGGGAAGCAAGTTCAGGAAGTGAGTGTTTTAATCAAATAAACGGCACATAATACAAAACAAGAAACACTAACAGCACACAGACATAATACAGAAACAAGAAACACTAACAGCACACAGACATAATACAGAAACAAGAAACACTAACAGCACACAGACATAATACAGAAACAAGAAACACTAACAGCACACAGACATAATACAGAAACAAGAAACACTAACAGCACACAGACATAATACAGAAACAAGAAACACTAACAGCACACAGACATAATACAGAAACAATGGCGACTGGGGAAGAAATGAAAGGGAGTGACAGATATAGGGCAGGTAATCGAGGTAATCGGGGAGGTGATGGAGTCCAGGTAAGTCTGAAGACGCGCAGGTGTGTGTAACGATGGTGACAGGTGTGTGCCATGAGGAGCAGCTTGGTGACCTAGAGGTCGGAGAGGGAGCACACGTGACACCCATGTTATCACGCTTCAGGTAAGACCCAAATGCAGACTGTGTCGAAGTAACAATGTTTATTGCAGCAACGGGCAGGCAAAAGACAAGTCAAGACAGGCAAAGGTACAGGATGGCAGGCAGGCTCAGGTTCAGGTCAGGCAGAGGTCGGTAAACAAGAGTAGTGGGGCAAAGGTACAGGACGGCAGGCAGGCTCAGGTTCAAAACAGGGAAAACTAGGCTTGACGAAACACACTGGTTGGCTTGACAAAACATGCTGGTTGGCTTGGCGAAAACATGCTGGTTGGCTTGGCGAAACATGCTGGTTGGCTTGGCGAAACATGCTGGTTGGCTTGGCGAAACATGCTGGTTGGCTTGACGAAACATGCTGGTTGGCTTGACGAAACATGCTGGTTGGCTTGGCGAAACATGCTGGTTGGCTTGACTGGTTGGCTTGGCGAAACATGCTGGTTGGCTTGGCGAAACATGCTGGTTGGCTTGACGAAACATGCTGGTTGGCTTGGCGAAACATGCTGGTTGGCTTGGCGAAACATGCTGGTTGGCTTGGCGAAACATGCTGGTTGGCTTGGCGAAACATGCTGGTTGGCTTGGCGAAACATGCTGGTTGGCTTGGCGAAACATGCTGGTTGGCTTGACGAAACATGCTGGTTGGCTTGGCGAAACATGCTGGTTGGCTTGGCGAAACATGCTGGTTGGCTTGGCGAAACATGCTGGTTGGCTTGGCGAAACATGCTGGTTGGCTTGGCGAAACATGTAGGTTGGCTTGGCGAAACATGCAGGTTGGCTTGGCGAAACAAAAATAACTGGCAACAGACAAACAGAACACAGGTATAAATACATATTGGATAATGGGGAAGACGGGCGACACTTGGAGGGTGGTGGAGATAAGCACAAAGACAGGTGAAACAGATCAGGGTGTGACACAGGTTCGATCCCAGGTTGTGTCACAACCGGCAGTGATCGGGAGTCCCATAGGGCGGCCCACAATTGGCCCAGCGTTGTCTGGGTTAGGGGAGGATTTGGCTGGGGGGCTTTACTTGGCTCATTGCGCTCTGGTGGCGGGCTGAGCGGCCTGCAGGCTGACCTCAGTCGTTAGTTGAACAGTGTTTCCTCCGACACATTGATGCAGCTGGCTTCCAGGTTAAATGGGTGGGTGTTAAAAAGTGCAGTTTGGAGGGTCATGTTGCGGAGGATGCATGAGTAGACCTTTGCCTCCTGAGCCCGTTGTGGAGTTGAAGCGATGAGACAAGATTGAAAAATGGAGTAAAGTACATAAAATAATAAAACATCCTCGGTATACTGTATACCGCCCAAGCCTACTGGAATCCTTAAACTCATATTTATGGTTTTCTTGTCAGCATTGTTTTAGCCTCATACATACTGTATACGTGGCTTCTAAAGTTACACAAACACTTTGACAAACACTCTAAATGATTTTGCTTAGTTGAGGCGACTCCGATTGCAGTGGAAACAACAACATCAGTAAAGATGAAAGAAAAGAAGAAAGCTGCTGTCCTCCTGTTTTAAACAGTGAGTTATATGTCAAACTGCAGCATCATGGACTTTGTTCCATTGTGTGTGTGTGTGTGTGTGTGTGTGTGTGTGTGTGTGTGTGTGTGTGTGTGTGTGTGTGTGTGTGTGTGTGTGTGTGTGTGTGTGTGTGTGTGTGTGTGTGTGTGTGTACACGTGCGTGTGTGTGTGTGTGTGCGTGCCTTTATACCATAATATCAAAGTGCAGCTCTCCAGAACACTGTGATTATAGGACCAATCAGAACTAGTAGTTAACCCAGATGAGATGTTCATGTGCCAGGAAAGGAAAGAGAAGGAAGACTGTTGAGCCTTGGATTTGACCAAGACAATACTGGCATATCAGAAGAAAAGGGAGATTATATTTTTGCAATCATATTGCAGCTTCCAGTATTTTGTATTTAGACAAAGTTATTTGTTTAAATCTAATTGTTTTAAGAAGTGAACTGGTAAAATACATTATATGTGCAGGGTTAAGATCAAACATTGATATTCAGTGACTGCGATTTGTACTCTTGTACTCTTACAATACATAATGTTTGAATGATAAAATTGTCCCTATGCCATCTCTACCATCAGCATCAGAAAAGATAAATATGTTCCTATTATCAAACCGTCTCCCTCTATGTGCACCGCATATGAGAACGTTTCATTCTTCTTTCCAGCTGATCCTCAGACAATGGTTCTGTCCCAAATGGTACATTTCCCTATGGGCCCTAGTCAAAAGTAGTGCACTACAAAGGGAATAGGTTGCCATTTGGGTATTGTCTCCAGCCTCCTAGTCATCCAGAGAGACAGACAGGGAACACTATTGTGCTTGTACAGACTGTACCGAGTGGAAAATAACTAAAGTTGTGACTCTCTCACACACACACACACACACACACACACACACACACACACACACACACACACACACACACACACACACACACACACACACACACACACACACACACACACACACACACACACACACACAAACTTGAGCTTCAATTTCCTTGGTGTCCACATCACCAACAAACTAGAATGGTCCAAACACACCAAGACAGTCCTGAAGAGGGCACGGCAAAGCCTATTCCCCCTCAGGAAACTAAAAAGATTTGTCATGGGTCCTCAGATCCTCAAAACGTACGGCAATTGCTCGGCCTCCGTCCACAAGGCACTACAGAGGCTAGTGCGTATGGCCCAGTACATCACTGGGGCTAAACTGCCTGCCATCCAGGACCTCTATACCAGGCGGTGTCAGAGGAAGGACTTAAAAATTGTCAAAGACCCCAGCCATCCCAGTCATAGACTGTTCTCTCTACTATCACATGGCAAGCAGTACCGGAGTGCCAAGTCTAGGACAAAAAGGCTTCTCAACAGTTTTTACCCCCAAGCCATAAGACTCCTGAACAGGTAATCAAATGGCTACCCAGACTATTTGCATCATGTGCCCCTATTGGTTAGATCCTATAAGTAAGCATTTCACTGTAAGGTCTACTACACCTGTTGTATTCGGCGTAGGTGACAAATAATCACACACACATAAACATGCACAGCACGCACACACACATGCACGCACACATGTAGAGTCAGAAAGCAAAGTCTGGAAAACCTTTGGAAAGCTTGTTCTTTGACTTTTATTGAAAGGAACATAAGTTGTTTTATATTTTGGGTAAAGAATGGAACCAGAGTACTGTATTGGTGGCAAAGTCATTTTTCCATGTGTGGCTTCCAGTGAATTAAACCCCTTTTCTTACCAGACCTGACCTTTCAGACCTGAACAATCAACTCTCAATAAGTCAGAGACTGTCAGCGATGGAGGAGCAACACCCATTAATCATGCCTTTGATCCACCTCTCCACTTCATCACCAGACTCTGTGTGTGTGTGTGTGTGTGTGTGTGTGTGTGTGTGTGTGTGTGTGTGTGTGTGTGTGTGTGTGTGTGTGTGTGTGTGTGTGTGTGTGTGTGTGTGTGTGTGTGTGTGTGTGTGTGTGTGTGTCTATGCGCGTGTGCCCTCTGCCCTCCACTTCCCATCAATCCCTTCGGCCCTCCTCTCTCCTTCCATCTCTCTCTAGGTTCAAAGCACGGCTGGCTGTGTGCCACTGACCTTCTTGTAAATTCTCCACATCTCATTTGAAGTCATAGCCATCTTTTTAATTAGACTGTTGTCCTCATTGAAGGTGTATAAGCATGTTGAACCCCTGGCTGTGAATCAGACTGGACGTACGTACCTCCACTGTGAATACAGAGATCTGAGGGTCTAGAGTACATAGAGATCTGTTTATCTTTATATAGGGCAGTACATATAAGGTAATGTCCCACAATGACATATGCTGTGTGAATTATAGTGCTACCTTTGCCTTATGACATCCCTCATACTGTGGAAGAAACAGTTGTGCACTAGTTTGTGGGGCTGGGGTAAATGTGTCACTGTTCAAATGCTGTGGCTATTCACTTTTGGGTGGAAGGCACAATCTACTGACACATTCCAAGGGCTGTTTCGTGGAGATTCTCTATGAGCAACACATTACAGCCAGTATGGTATGGCTGCAACATTCCTATCTGGACTCTTAGTGTGCAGTCTTTTCTGAGCGGAGCAGAGTGAGCATCTGGAAGAAGTATACAGAGGGTTAAGTTAGGGAGGCGGCTGGAGCTTGTGATTTTCCTGGGTTTGGATGAGAGTTGGACGGCTTTTAATAGCAGCAGCTTAGAGGCTGGGTGGGGTCACAGGGTCCACGTGGCTCTGCAGAACGCTGCTGTACTGCTATGGGAGAAGGACTCACATTCAGTACTCAGCAGAGTAAAGAGACTGGGATGGGGGGAGAGGGGGAGGACGAGAGGGAGATGGAAAGAGGGAGAGAGATTGAAGAGGGAGAAAGAGGGAGAAACAGAGAAATAGGGAGAAGGAGAGGGAAAGATTCTTAGATTTACGGCTGTTTTGGGAAGGACTTATTGAACTGTGTTTCTATCTAAGGACCACCTATGGGTAGCTAATGGCTGGTAGGTGGTGACAGAAATATGGAGAGAGAGAGAGCGCGAGAGAGAGCTGCGAGACCGTCAGAGGCCTATGTTCCTCTCCCTCACAGGAAATGCCACAGTCTCAGTGTGTTAGAAACTTCTCCTCTTCGGTTGCGGCAGCAGGAGGAATAAAGTTGTTTGTGAATGTCGTTGTGAGGCTCAGTTAATAAGCCATTGGAATTTAACAGCAATGATATCAAACCTGTGCTGCGTCACACCGGGACAGAGAGAGAGAGAGAGAGAGAGAGAGTCAGGCCAAACGTAAGTCAAAACACAATCCTCTCTGCTCCATACCAGCGATTCCTCGTCTCTACGCTCCGCTCTGCTCCATGGCTGGAGAAGGAATACCAGAGCACCAGGAGGGCCCTGGGGTCCAGGGAGATAACCTCGCCCTATTGCTGGTTGCTTAGGATTCAAACCTCAAACAACCTAATTCATACTCTTCAGAGGGATAATAAACTTTAGTGTCTAGCTATTAAAATTATGCACACCAGTACATATATCGTTTGGCTGTATATATATTTTTAGTCATAGGCCTATGTTAAATGTGTATTATTGTTGCGTCACCATCTTTATTGCCAAAATAAATACAAGTATAAACATAACTTTAAGCTACATTATTTTGACAGAGGTAATGAGCTGTCCATTGATCAGCACAGAAATTGATAAAACAGGATCATGTTTGAAACAAGTGGTCCTGAGCTGATGTCAATATTACACAGGTAAGAAAACAGCTACAGAAATCAGGATTGCAAACAGGCTCTGAGCTACTGTGTCCAACACACCCGCCACCTGTTGTTATGTGGGGTACCTACTGACCAAAAAGGGAAGTTATGATTTTTTTCTTCCAATGACATATGTTGCTAAAATAAAGGTTTAAGGAAATAAAGGCAGGCACTACATTACTGCAAGACATAACAGCTTAATCAAGCCTGATGGTCTTGGAAGTATAAAAGCCAAGCTTGCTTTCGTTTAATAAGGTAGCATAATGGGATAATGTGTTACTGTGGTGTGTGAAGAATCCAATACTTGACCTTTTCTTTTTAGGTTTCAGAATGCCTATTGTAACGAGTGTGCTGAGAGTCAGGAAGCAAGATCAGGGAGTGAGTGTTTAAATAAATAAACACAACATAATACAAAATAAGAAACACGAACAACACACAGACATGACACTGGAACAGAAACAATGACGCCTGGGGAAGGAACCAAAGGGTGTGACGTATACAGGGCAGGTAATCAGGGAAGTGATAGAGTCCAGGTGAGTGTAACGGTAGTGACAGGTGTGCCATAACGAGCAGCCTGGTGACCTAGAGGCCGGAGAGGGAGCACATGTGACAGTACCCCCTCCCCAACTAGCGGCTCCAGCCGCAGGACGACGGCCAAAACGACTATCCCGGGGATCAGGAGCGGACCGATCACCTTTGCTGAGGCATGGGAACCTGTCGCCGCCTGGGGTGTGGGAACCTGACAGACCGGCTGAGATGCGGGAGCATGGTGACCCAGTACTCCAGAGAGAGCAAACGTGACGCTACCCCCTCCCCGGCGCGTTCAGTTCCAGCCGCAGGACCCCAACCAAAGGGACGATCCCGGGGATCAGGAGCGGACCGGTCACCCTTGCTGATGCACGGGAAGCTGTCGCCGGCTGGGGCGTGGAAACCTGACAGACCTGAGTCAGAGGAGCCTGGCGATCTGGCTGAGGCATGAGAGCCTGACGAGCCAGAGGAAGCAGGGGAGGCTGGCGATCCGGTGAAGGCATGAAAGCCTGATGAGCCGGTTGTAGCAGGGGAGCCTGGTGATCCGGTGAAGGCATGAAAGCCTGATGAGCCGGTTGTAGCAGGGGAGCCTGGTGATCCGGTGAAGGCATGAAAGCCTGATGAGCCGGTTGTAGCAGGGGAGCCTGGTGATCCGGTGAAGGCATGAAAGCCTGATGAGCCGGTTGTAGCAGGGGAGCCTGGTGATCCGGTGAAGGCATGAAAGCCTGATGAGCCGGTTGTAGCAGTGATCCGGTGAAGGCATGAAAGCCTGATGAGCCGGTTGTAGCAGGGGAGCCTGGCGACCATGATGCTTCCCTTAGATGAGGCGTCGCATCTGAATGAGCATTTTCCTGTTTGCTTATTAAGGCCTCATACACCTCATTGAGTGCGGACTTAGTGCCCGTATTGGTTTGTGGTGGTAAATAGACAGTTATGAAAAATATAGATTAAAAATATAGATTTCGTGCACCAGCTGTTGTTTACAAATATACACAGACCGGAGGCAGCTGTTCCATCTTGCCGATGCATTGTAAACCCAGCCTACTGTATTTTATCCATGTTGTTGTTCAGCCACGACTCAGTGAAACATAAGATATTCATTTTTAATGTCCTGTTGGTAGGATATTCATGATCGTAGTTCATTTATTTTGTTATCCAATGATTGTACGTTGGCTAATAGGACTGATGGTAGAGGCAGATTACACACTCGCCGTCGGATCCTTACAAGGCACCCCGACCTACTTCCCCGATATCTGTCTCTTTCTCTTGCAAATGACAGGGATGTTGGTCTTGTCGGAGGTCTGAAGTTAATCCTTCACATCCGACTCGTGAAAGAAATGGGAATTATTTTGATTATAATTCATGGACAATATTGTAGGAGTTGATATATTTTTCGTTATTGAAAATATGTGGAAGTGGAAGTTACAAACTTTAGAAGCCTTTTTGAAAATCAAATACACTACAAATTTGCATTTCCTGTACTGCAGGAAAATCCTCATCAACAAAAGACAGATCAAATTAAAATCCTACATCTGTATGTTGTTGATTCTGGATCGCCTCTATTGTTGATGGTTGACTCCCTCGAATCTAAATGAGATAATGTAGTCTGGCCCAGGGGTGGGCCCCCCTTGCTGTCTCTGCCTGGACGGCTCCCCTCTCTCCACTGGGATTCTCTGACCCTATTATGGGGGCTGTCGCTTGCTTATTAGTGCTCTTCCATGCCGTCCCTAAGAGGGGTGCGTCACTTGAGTGAGTTGACTCACCGACGTGATCTTCCTGTCCAGTTTTGCACCCCCCCCCCCCCTCGGTTCTCGTGTGGTGGAGGAGATCTTTGTAGGTTATACTCAGCCTTGTCTCAGGGTAGTAAGTTGGTGGTCTGTTGATATCCCTCTAGTGGTGTGGGGGCTGTGCTTTGGCAAAGTGGGTGGGGTTATATCCTGCCTGGTTGGCCCTGTCCAGGGGTATCGTTGGACGGGGCCACAGTGTCCCATGACCCTGCCTACAGTATCTATGGTGTAATCGTCTATGTGCCGGGGGGCTGGAGTCAGTCTGTTATATCTGGTGTAATTCTCCTGTCTTATCTGGTAACCTGTGTGAATTTAAGTTTGCTCCGTCCCATCCCTCCCCGAGGACCTGTGCCCTAGGACCATGCCTCAGGACTACCTGGCCTGATGACACCTGGCTGTCCCCGGTCCACCTGGTCGTGCTGCTGCTCCACTTTCAAATGTTCTGTCTGCGACTATGAAACCTGACCTGTTCGCCGAACATGCTACCTTGTCCCGGACCTGCTGTTTTCAACTCTCTCTCTACCGCACCTGCTGTCTCAAACTCTGAATGCTCAGCTATGAAAAGCCGACTGACATTTACTCCTGAGGTACTGACCTATTGTACCCTCTATAACCATTGTGATTATTATTTGACCCTGCTGGTCGTCTATGAACGTTTGAACATCTTGAAGAACAATCTGGCCTTAATGGCCATGTACTCTTATAATCTCTACCCGCCACAGCCAGTAGAGGACTGGTCACCCCTCAGAGCCTGGTTCCTCTCTAGGTTTCTTCCTAGGTTCCGGCCTTTCTAGGGAGTTTTTCTGAGCCACTGTGCTTCTGCATTGCTTGCTGTTTGTAGTATAAGGTTGGGTTTCTGTATAGCACTTTGTAACATCTGCTGATGTATAAAGGGCTTTTTAAATACATTTGATTGATTGATTGATTGATTGATTGATTGATTGATTGATTGATTGATTGATTGATTGATTGATTGATAGGTTTTAGCTCAGTGGGCTGACACAGTCTTGTGGGTGTAAGAGACCACAAGGGTTTGAACCATGGTTGGTCACACCTTTCTCTAACCCACACACAGTCCTTCAGTTAGACTACCCACACAAAGAAAGGATGTGTGTAGCTTCACTGTGACCCTTTTCACGCTAAGACAGAGACAGAGACAGAAACAGAGGCAGAAACAGAGGCAGAGGCAGAGACAGGCTAAGAGAGAGGCAGAGACAGTGGCAGAGACAGAAACATGGGCAGAGACAGAGACAGAGGCAGAAACAGAGACAGACTAAGAGAGAGGCAGAGACAGAGACATTTACATTTAAGTCATTTAGCAGACGCTCTTATCCAGAGCGACTTACAAATTGGTGCATTCACCTTATGACATCCAGTGGAACAGCCACTTTACAATAGTGCATCTAAATCTTTTAAGGGGGGGGGGGGGTGAGAAGGATTACTTTATCCTATCCTAGGTATTCCTTAAAGAGGTGGGGTTTCAGGTGTCTCCGGAAGGTGGTGATTGACTCCGCTGTCCTGGCGTCGTGAGGGAGTTTGTTCCACCATTGGGGGCCAGAGCAGCGAACAGTTTTGACTGGGCTGAGCGGGAACTGTACTTCCTCAGTGGTAGGGAGGCGAGCAGGCCAGAGGTGGATGAACGCAGTGCCCTTGTTTGGGTGTAGGGCCTGATCAGAGCCTGGAGGTACTGAGGTGCCGTTCCCCTCACAGCTCCGTAGGCAAGCACCATGGTCTTGTAGCGGATGCGAGCTTCAACTGGAAGCCAGTGGAGAGAGCGGAGGAGCGGGGTGACGTGAGAGAACTTGGGAAGGTTGAACACCAGACGGGCTGCGGCGTTCTGGATGAGTTGTAGGGGTTTAATGGCACAGGCAGGGAGCCCAGCCAACAGCGAGTTGCAGTAATCCAGACGGGAGATGACAAGTGCCTGGATTAGGACCTGCGCCGCTTCCTGTGTGAGGCAGGGTCGTACTCTGCGGATGTTGTAGAGCATGAACCTACAGGAACGGGCCACCGCCTTGATGTTAGTTGAGAACGACAGGGTGTTGTCCAGGATCACGCCAAGGTTCTTAGCGCTCTGGGAGGAGGACAGAGACAGAAACAGAGGAAGAAACAGAGGCAGAGGCAGGCTAAGAGAGAGGCAGAGACAGTGGCAGAGACAGAAACATGGGCAGACTAAGAGAGAGGCAGAGACAGAGGCAGAGGCAGAGACAGAAACAGAGACAGACTAAGAGAGAGGCAGAGACAGAGGCAGAGACAGAGGCAGAGACAGAAACATAGGCAGAGACAGAAACAGAGACAGACTAAGAGAGAGGAAGAGACAGTGGCAGAGACAGAAACATGGGCAGAGACAGAGACAGAGACAGAGGCAGAAACAGAGACAGACCAAGAGAGAGGCAGAGACAGAGGCAGAGACAGAAACATGGGCAGAGACAGAGACAGAAACAGAGACAGACTAAGAGAGAGGCAGAGACAGAGACAGAAACAGAGGAAGAAACAGAGGCAGAGGCAGGCTAAGAGAGAGGCAGAGACAGTGGCAGAGACAGAAACATGGGCAGACTAAGAGAGAGGCAGAGACAGAGGCAGAGGCAGAACAGAGACAGACTAAGAGAGAGGCAGAGACAGAGGCAGAGACAGAACAGAGACAGACTAAGAGAGAGGCAGAGACAGAGGCAGAGACAGAGGCAGAGACAGAAACATAGGCAGAGACAGAAACAGAGACAGACTGAGAGAGGCAGAGACGGAGACATAAACAGAGGCAGAAACAGAGGCAGAGGCAGGCTAAGAGAGGCAGAGACAGTGGCAGAGACAGAAACATGGGCAGAGACAGAGACAGAAACAGAGACAGACTAAGAGAGAGGCAGAGACGGAGACATAAACAGAGGCAGAAACAGAGGCAGAGGCAGGCTAAGAGAGGCAGAGACAGTGGCAGAGACAGAAACATGGGCAGAGACAGAGACAGAGACAGAAACAGAGACAGACTAAGAGAGAGGCAGAGACAGAGACAGAAACAGAGGCAGAAACAGAGTCAGAGGCAGGCTAAGAGAGAGGCAGAGACAGTGGCAGAGACAGAAACATAGGCAGAGACAGAGACAGAGACAGACTAAAAGAGAGGCAGAGAGAGGCAGAGACAGTGACAGAGACAGAAACATGGGCAGAGACAGAAACAGAGACAGACTAAGAGAGGCAGAGACAGTGCCAGAGCCAGAAACAGAGGCAGAAACAGAGACAGACTAAGAGAGAGGCAGAGACAGAGACATAAACAGAGGCAGAAACAGAGGCAGAGGCAGGCTATGAGAGAGGCAGAGACAGAGACAGAAACAGAGACAGACAAAGAGAGAGGCAGAGACAGAGGCAGAGACAGTGGCAGAGACAGAGGCAGAGACAGGCTAAGAGAGAGGCAGAGACAGAGCCAGAGACAGAGGCAGAGACAAAAACAGAGACAGACTAAGAGAGAGAGGCAGAGACAGAGGCAGAGGCAGAGACAGTGGCAGAGACAGAAACAGAGACAGACTAAGAGAGAGGCAGAGACAGAGGCAGAGACAGACTAAGAGAGAGGCAGAGACAGAGGCAGAGACAGAAACATGGGCAGAGACAGAAACAGAGACAGAAACAGAGACAGAAACAGAGACAGAAACATGGGCAGAGACAGAGACAGAAACAGAGACAGACTAAGAGAGAGGCAGAGACAGAGGCAGAGACAGTGGCAGAGACAGAAACATGGGCAGAGACAGAAACAGAGACAGACAGAGACAGAGGCAGAGACAGAGACAGAGACAGAGACAGAAACATAGGCAGAGACAGAAACAGAGACAGACTAAGAGAGAGGCAGAGACAGAGGCAGAGACAGAGCCAGAGACAGACTAAGAGAGAGCAGAAACAGAGGCAGAAACAGAGGCAGAGGCAGGCTAAGAGAGAGGCAGAGACAGTGGCAGAGACAGAAACATGGGCAGAGACAGAGACAGAGACAGAAACAGAGACAGACTAAGAGAGAGGCAGAGACAGAGACAGAAACAGAGGCAGAAACAGAGGCAGAGGCAGGCTAAGAGAGAGGCAGAGACAGTGGCAGAGACAGAAACATGGGCAGAGACAGAGACAGACTAAGAGAGAGGCAGAGACAGAGGCAGAGACAATGGCAGAGACAGTGGCAGAGACAGACAAAGAGAGAGGCAGAGACAGTGGCAGAGACAGAAACATGGGCAGAGACAGAGACAGAAACAGAGACAGACTAAGAGAGAGGCAGAGACAGAAGCAGAGACAGAGGCAGAGACAAAAACAGAGACAGACTAAGAGAGAGGCAGAGACAGTGGCAGAGACAGAAACATGGGCAGAGACAGAGACAGAGACAGACTAAGAGAGAGGCAGAGGCAGAGACAGAAACAGAGGCAGAGACAGTGGCAGAGACAGAAACAGAGACAGACTAAGAGAGAGGCAGAGACATTGGCAGAGACAGAAACAGAGGCAGAGACAGAGGCAGAGGCAGAGACAGGATAAGAGAGAGGCAGAGACAGTGGCAGAGACAGAAACATGGGCAGAGACAGAGACAGACTAAGAGAGAGGCAGAGACAGAGGCAGAGACAGTGGCAGAGACAGAAACATGGGCAGAGACAGAGACAGACTAAGAGAGAGGCAGAGACAGAGGCAGAGACAGTGGAAGAGACAGAAACATAGGCAGAGACAGAAACATGGGCAGAGACAGAAACAGACTAAGAGAGAGGCAGAGACAGAGGCAGAGACAGAGGCAGAGACAGAGGCAGAGACAGAGACAGAGACAGAGACAGAGAGAGACAGAAACAGAGACAGAAACAGACTAAGAGAGAGGCAGAGACAGACTAAGAGAGAGGCAGAGACAGAGGCAGAGACAGAAACATAGGCAGAGACAGACTAAGAGAGAGGCAGAGACAGTGCCAGAGACAGAAACAGGGGCAGAAACAGAGGCAGAGACAGGCTAAGAGAGAGGCAGAGACAGTGGCAGAGATAGAAACATGGGCAGAGACAGAAACAGAGACAGACTAAGAGAGAGGCAGAGACAGAGGCAGAGACAGAGGCAGAGACAGAAACAGAGGCAGAGACAGAGACAGAAACAGAGACAGAAACAGAGACAGACTAAGAGAGAGGCAGAGACAGAGGCAGAGACAGAAACATAGGCAGAGACAGAAACAGGGGCAGAGACAGAAACAGACTAAGAGAGAGGCAGAGACAGAGGCAGAGACAGAGGCAGAGACAGAGGCAGAGACAGAGACAGAGACGGAGACAGAGAGACAGAGGCAGAGACAGAAAGACAGAGACAGAAAGAGGCAGAGAGAGGCAGAGACAGAAAGAGAGAGGCAGGCAGAGACAGAAACAGAGAGAAACAGACTAAGAGAGGCAGAGACAGAGACAGAAAGAGAGAGGCAGAGACAGAAACAGAGACAGAGGCAGAGACAGGGCTAAGAGAGAGGCAGAGACAGTGGCAGAGACAGAGAGACAGAGACAGACTAAGAGAGACAGCAGAGACAGAGGCAGAGACAAAAACAGAGAGAGGCAGAGACAGAGGCAGAGACAGAAACATGGGCAGAGACATACAGAAACAGAGACAGACTAAGAGAGAGGCAGAGACAGAGACAGAGACAGAAACAGAGACAGACTAAGAGAGAGGCAGAGACAGAGGCAGAGACAGAGGCAGAGACAGAAACAGAGACAGAGAGACAGAGAGAGGCAGAGACAGAGGCAGAGACAGACTAAGAGAAAGATGAGGCAGAGACAGACTGGCAGAGACAGCAGAAACAGAGACAGACTAAGAGAGAGGCAGAGACAGAGGCAGAGACAGAAAACAGAGACAGACTAAGAGAGACAGAGACAGAGACAGACAGAGAGCAGGCAGAGACAGTGGCAGAGACAGAAACAGAGACAGACTAAGAGAGAGGCAGGCAGAGACAGAAACAGAGACAGACTAAGAGAGGCAGAGACAGAGGCAGCAGAGACAGAGGGCAGAGACAGAAAACAGAGACAGAAACAGAGACAGACTAAGAGACAGAGGCAGAGACAGAACACAGAGAGAGGCAGAGACAGAGGCAGAGACAAGAGACAGACTAAGAGCAGAGACAGTGGCAGAGACAGAAACATAGGCAGAGACAGAGACAGACTAAGAGAGAGGCAGAGACAGAGGCAGAGACAGTGGCAGAGACAGTGGCAGAGACAGAGGCAGAGACAGTGGCAGAGACAGAAACAGGGGCAGAGACAGAGACAGACTAAGAGAGAGGCAGAGACAGAGGCAGAGACAGTGGCAGAGACAGTGGCAGAGACAGTGGCAGAGACAGTGGCAGAGACAGACAAAGAGAGAGGCAGAGACAGAGGCAGAGACAGTGGCAGAGACAGAAATATGGGCAGAGACAGAAACAGAGACAGACTAAGAGAGAGGCAGAGACAGAGACAGAGACAGAAGCAGAGACAGACAAAGAGAGAGGCAGAGACAGAGGCAGAGACAGTGGCAGAGACAGAAACATGGGCAGAGACAGAGACAGAGACAGGCTAAGAGAGAGGCAGAGACAGAGGCAGAGACAGAGGCAGAGACAGAAACAGAGACAGGCTAAGAGAGAGGCAGAGACAGAGGCAGAGGCAGAAACATGGGCAGAGACAGAAACAGAGACAGACTAAGAGAGAGGCAGAGACAGAGGCAGAGGCAGAGACAGTGGCAGAGACAGAGACAGACTAAGAGACAGACTAAGAGAGAGGCAGAGACAGAGGCAGAGGCAGAGGCAGAGACAGTGGCAGAGACAGAGACAGAGACAGAGACAGACTAAGAGACAGAGACAGAGACAGACTAAGAGACAGACTAAGAGACAGACTAAGAGAGAGACAGAGGCAGAGGCAGAGGCAGAGACAGTGGCAGAGACAGAAACATGGGCAGAGACAGAGACAGAGACAGAGACAGAAACAGAAACAGAAACAGAAACAGAAACAGAGACAGAAACAGAGACAGACAAAGAGAGAGGCAGAGACAGTGGCAGAGACAGACACATGGGCAGAGACAGAAACAGAGACAGACTAAGAGAGAGGCAGAGACAGAGCGACAGTGGCAGAGACAGAGGCAGAGACAGAAACAGAGACAGAAACAGACTAAGAGAGAGGCAGAGACAGACTAAGAGAGAGGCAGAGACAGAGGCAGAGACAGAGGCAGAGACAGAAACATAGGCAGAGACAGACTAAGAGAGAGGCAGAGACAGTGCCAGAGACAGAAACAGGGGCAGAAACAGAGGCAGGCTAAGAGAGAGGCAGAGACAGTGGCAGAGACAGAAACATGGGCAGAGACAGAGACAGAAACAGAGACAGACTAAGAGAGAGGCAGAGACAGAGGCAGAGACAGTGGCAGAGACAGAAACATGGGCAGAGACAGAGACAGAAACAGAGACAGACTAAGAGAGAGGCAGAGACAGAGACAGAAACAGAGGCAGAAACAGAGGCAGAGGCAGGCTAAGAGAGAGGCAGAGACAGTGGCAGAGACAGAAACATGGGCAGAGACAGAGACAGAGACAGAAACAGAGACAGACTAAGAGAGAGGCAGAGACAGAGACAGAATCAGAGGCAGAAACAGAGGCAGAGGCAGGCTAAGAGAGAGGCAGAGACAGAGGCAGAGACAGAGACAGAGACAGAGACAGACTAAGAGAGAGGCAGAGACAGAGACAGAGACAGAAGCAGAGACAGACAAAGAGAGAGGCAGAGACAGAGGCAGAGACAGTGGCAGAGACAGACTAAGAGAGAGGCAGAGACAGAGACAGAGACAGAAGCAGAGACAGACAAAGAGAGAGGCAGAGACAGAGGCGAGACAGTGGCAGAGACAGAAACATGGGCAGAGACAGAAACAGAGACAGAGACAGACTAAGAGAGAGGCAGAGACAGAGACTGAGACAGAAACAGAGGCAGAGACAGAGGCAGAGCGGCAGCGTAGCCTAGTGGTTAGAGCGTTGGACTAGTAACCAGAAGGTTGCGAGTTCGAGTTCAAACCCCCGAGCTGACAAGGTACAAATCTGTCGTTCTGCCCCTGAACAGGCAGTTGACCCACTGTTCCCAGGCCGTCATTGAAAATAAGAATATGTTCTTAACTGACTTGCCTGGTTAAATAAAGGTAAAATAAAAAAAGAGACAGAAACAGAGGGAGAGACAGAGACAGAGACAGAGACAGAGACAGAAACAGAGACAGACAAAGAGAGATGCAGAGACAGTGGCAGAGACAGAAACATGGGCAGAGACAGAAACAGACTAAGAGAGAGGCAGAGACAGAAACAGAGACAGACTAAGAGAGAGGCAGAGACAGAGGCAGAGACAGAGGCAGAGACAGAAACAGAGACAGACTAAGAGAGAGGCAGAGACAGAGGCAGAGACAAAAACAGAGACAGACTAAGAGAGAGGCAGAGACAGAGGCAGAGACAGAGGCAGAGACAGAAACAGAGACAGAGAGAGAGGCAGAGACAGAGGCAGAGACAAAACAGAGACAGACTAAGAGAGAGGCAGAGACAGAGGCAGAGACAGACTAAGAGAGAGGCAGAGACAGTGGCAGAGGCAGAAACAGAGACAGACTAAGAGAGAGGCAGAGACAGAGGCAGAGACAAAAACAGAGACAGACTAAGAGAGAGGCAGAGACAGAGGCAGAGGCAGAGACAGTGGCAGAGACAGAAACAGAGACAGACTAAGAGAGAGGCAGAGACAGAAACAGAGACAGACTAAGAGAGGCAGAGACAGAGGCAGAGACAGAGGCAGAGACAAAAACAGAGAGAGGCAGAGACAGAGGCAGAGACAAAAACAGAGACAGACTAAGAGAGAGGCAGAGACAGAAACAGAAACAGACAGACTAAGAGAGACAGAGGCAGAGACAGAGGCAGAGACAAAAACAGAGAGAGGCAGAGACAGAGGCAGAGACAGAAGACAGAAACATGAGACAGAGACAGATACAGAAACAGAGACAGACAGAGAGAGGCAGAGACAG
This sequence comes from Oncorhynchus keta, assembly GCF_023373465.1. Classification (NCBI taxonomy): domain Eukaryota; kingdom Metazoa; phylum Chordata; class Actinopteri; order Salmoniformes; family Salmonidae; genus Oncorhynchus; species Oncorhynchus keta. The sequence continues at coordinate 29,657,397 of NC_068439.1, forward strand.
AGACAGAGACAAAAACAGAGACAGACGAAGAGAGAGGCAGAGACAGAGGCAGAGGCAGAGACAGTGGCAGAGACAGAAACAGAGACAGACTAAGAGAGAGGCAGAGACAAAAACAGAGACAGACTAAGAGAGAGGCAGAAACAGTGGCAGAGACAGAAACAGAGACAGACTAAGAGAGGCAGAGACAGAGGCAGAGACAAAAACAGAGAGAGGCAGAGACAGAGGCAGAGGCAGAGACAGTGGCAGAGACAGAAACAGAGACAGACTAAGAGAGGCAGAGTCAGTGGCAGAGACAGAAACAGAGACAGACTAAGAGAGAGGCAGAGACAGAGGCAGAGACAGACTAAGATAGAGGCAGAGTCAGAAACATAGGCATAGACAGAAACAGAGACAGACTAAGAGAGAGGCAGAGACAGACTAAGACAGAGACAGAGGCAGAGACAGAAACAGAGACAGACTAAGAGAGGCAGAGACAGTGGCAGAGACAGAAACAGAGACAGACTAAGAGAGAGACAGAGGCAGAGACAGACTAAGATAGAGGCAGAGTCAGAAACATAGGCATAGACAGAAACAGAGACAGACTAAGAGAGAGGCAGAGACAGAGGGAGAGACAGAAACAGAGACAGAGACAGAAACATAGGCATAGACAGAAACAGAGACAGACTAAGAGAGAGGCAGAGACAGAAACAGAGGCAGAGTCAGAAACATAGGCATAGACAGAAACAGAGACAGACTAAGAGAGAGGCAGAGACAGAGGGAGAGACAGAAACAGAGACAGAGACAGAAACATAGGCATAGACAGAAACAGAGACAGACTAAGATAGAGAGCAGAGACACAAACAAACAGAGGCAGAGACAGAAACAGAGACAGACAAAGAGAGAGACAGAGACAGAGGCAGAGACAGAAACAGAAACAGAGACAGACTAAGAGAGAGGCAGAGACAAAAACATAGGCAGAGACAGAAACAGAGACAGACTAAGAGAGAGGCAGAGACAGAAACATAGGCAGACAGAAACAGAGACAGACTAAGATAGAGGCAGAGACAGAAACATAGGCAGAGACAGAAACAGAGACAGACTAAGATAGAGGCAGAGACAGAGGCAGAGACAGAAACATAGGCATAGACAGACTAAGATAGAGACAGAGGCAGAGACAGAGGCAGAGACAGAAACAGAGAGAGACAGAAACATAGGCAGACAGAAACAGAGACAGACTAAGATAGAGGCAGAGACAGAAACATAGGCAGAGACAGAAACAGAGACAGACTAAGAGAGGCAGAGACAGAGACAGAAACAGAGGCAGAGACAGAAACATAGGCATAGACAGAAACAGAGACAGACTAAGAGAGGCAGAGACAGAAACATAGGCATAGACAGACTAAGATAGAGACAGAGGCAGAGACAGAAACAGAGGCAGAGACAGAAACATAGGCAGAGACAGAAACATAGGCATAGACAGAAACAGAGACAGACTAAGATAGAGGCAGAGTCAGAAACATAGGCAGAAACAGAGACAGAGGCTGAGGCAGGATCAGAGGCAGAGGCAGAATCAGAGACAGATGCTGAGGCAGGATCAGAGGCAGAGGCAGAGACAGAAACAGAGGCAGAGACAGAAACAGAGGCAGAAACAGAAACAGAGGCAGAAACAGAGGCATAGACAGACTAAGATAGAGGCAGAGACAGAAACAGAGGCAGAGACAGAAACAGAGGCAGACAGAAACATAGGCATAGACAGAAACAGAGACATACTAAGATAGAGGCAGAGACAGAAACATAGGCAGAAACAGAAACAGAGAGAGGCAGAGACAGAAACAGAGGCAGAGACAGAAACATAGGCATAGACAGAAACAGAGACAGAAGACAGAAACAGATAGACAGACTAAGAGAGACAGAGGCAGAGACAGAAACAGAGGCAGAGACAGAAACATAGGCAGAGACAGAAACAGAGACAGAAACAGAAACATAGGCAGAAACAGAGACAGAGGCTGAGGCAGGATCAGAGGCAGAGGCAGAATCAGAGGCAGACTAAGATAGAGGCAGAGTCAGAAACATAGGCAGAAACAGAAACATAGGCAAAACAGAGACAGAGGCTGAGGCAGGATCAGAGGCAGAATCAGGGGCAGAGGCAGAGGCTGAGGCAGGATCAGAGGCAGAGACAGAGGCAGAAACAGAGGCAGAGACAGAAACATAGGAAACAGAAACAGAGACAGAGGCTGAGGCAGGATCAGAGGCAGAGGCAGAATCAGAGGCAGAGGCTGAGAGACAGGCTGAGGCAGAGACAGAGGCAGAGACAGAGGCAGAGACAGAAACAGAGACAGACTAAGAGAGAGCAGAGACAGAGGCAGAGACAGAGGCAGAGACAAAAACAGAGAGAGGCAGAGAGAGAGGCAGAGACAAAAACAGAGACAGACTAAGAGAGAGGCAGAGACAGTGGCAGAGACAGAAACAGAGACAGACTAAGAGAGACAGAGGCAGAGACAGAGGCAGAGACAAAAACAGAGAGAGGCAGAGACAGAGGCAGAGACAGAAACATGGGCAGAGACAGATACAGAAACAGAGACAGACTAAGAGAGAGGCAGAGACAGAGGCAGAGACAAAGGCAGAGACAGAAACAGAGACAGACTAAGAGAGACAGAGGCAGAGACAGAGGCAGAGACAAAAACAGAGAGAGGCAGAGACAGAGGCAGAGACAGAAACATGGGCAGAGACAGATACAGAAACAGAGACAGACTAAGAGAGAGGCAGAGACAGAGGCAGAGACAAAAACAGAGACAGACTAAGAGAGAGGCAGAGACAGAGGCAGAGGCAGAGACAGTGGCAGAGACAGAAACAGAGACAGACTAAGAGAGAGGCAGAGACAAAAACAGAGACAGACTAAGAGAGAGGCAGAGACAGTGGCAGAGACAGAAACAGAGACAGACTAAGAGAGGCAGAGACAGAGGCAGAGACAAAAACAGAGAGAGGCAGAGACAGAGGCAGAGGCAGAGACAGTGGCAGAGACAGAAACAGAGACAGACTAAGAGAGGCAGAGTCAGTGGCAGAGACAGAAACAGAGACAGACTAAGAGAGAGGCAGAGACAGAGGCAGAGACAGACTAAGATAGAGGCAGAGTCAGAAACATAGGCATAGACAGAAACAGAGACAGACTAAGAGAGAGGCAGAGACAGAAACAGAGGCAGAGTCAGAAACATAGGCATAGACAGAAACAGAGACAGACTAAGAGAGAGGCAGAGACAGAGGGAGAGACAGAAACAGAGACAGAGACAGAAACATAGGCATAGACAGAAACAGAGACAGACTAAGAGAGAGGCAGAGACAGAAACAGAGGCAGAGTCAGAAACATAGGCATAGACAGAAACAGAGACAGACTAAGAGAGAGGCAGAGACAGAGGGAGAGACAGAAACAGAGACAGAGACAGAAACATAGGCATAGACAGAAACAGAGACAGACTAAGATAGAGGCAGAGACAGAAACAGAGGCAGAGACAGAAACAGAGACAGACAAAGAGAGAGACAGAGACAGAGGCAGAGACAGAAACAGAAACAGAGACAGACTAAGAGAGAGGCAGAGACAAAAACATAGGCAGAGACAGAAACAGAGACAGACTAAGATAGAGGCAGAGACAGAAACATAGGCAGAGACAGAAACAGAGACAGACTAAGATAGAGGCAGAGACAGAGGCAGAGACAGAAACATAGGCATAGACAGACTAAGATAGAGACAGAGGCAGAGACAGAGGCAGAGACAGAAACAGAGGCAGAGACAGAAACATAGGCATAGACAGAAACAGAGACAGACTAAGATAGAGGCAGAGACAGAAACATAGGCAGAGACAGAAACAGAGACAGACTAAGAGAGGCAGAGACAGAGACAGAAACAGAGGCAGAGACAGAAACATAGGCATAGACAGAAACAGAGACAGACTAAGAGAGGCAGAGACAGAAACATAGGCATAGACAGACTAAGATAGAGACAGAGGCAGAGACAGAAACAGAGGCAGAGACAGAAACATAGGCAGAGACAGAAACATAGGCAGAGACAGAAACATAGGCATAGACAGAAACAGAGACAGACTAAGATAGAGGCAGAGTCAGAAACATAGGCAGAAACAGAAACATAGAGAAACAGAGACAGAGGCTGAGGCAGGATCAGAGGCAGAGGCAGAATCAGAGACAGATGCTGAGGCAGGATCAGAGGCAGAGGCAGAGACAGAAACAGAAACAGAGACAGAAACAGAAACAGAAACAGAAACAGAAACAGAAACAGAGGCATAGACAGACTAAGATAGAGGCAGAGACAGAAACAGAGGCAGAGACAGAAACAGAGGCAGACAGAAACATAGGCATAGACAGAAACAGAGACATACTAAGATAGAGGCAGAGACAGAAACATAGGCAGAAACAGAAACAGAGAGAGGCAGAGACAGAAACAGAGGCAGAGACAGAAACATAGGCATAGACAGAAACAGAGACAGACTAAGATAGAGGCAGAGACAGAAACATAGGCATAGACAGACTAAGACAGAAACATAGGCATAGACAGAAACAGAGACAGAAACAGAAACATAGGCAGAAACAGAGACAGAGGCTGAGGCAGGATCAGAGGCAGAGGCAGAATCAGAGGCAGACTAAGATAGAGGCAGAGTCAGAAACATAGGCAGAAACAGAAACATAGGCAGAAACAGAGACAGAGGCTGAGGCAGGATCAGAGGCAGAATCAGGGGCAGAGGCAGAGGCTGAGGCAGGATCAGAGGCAGAGACAGAGGCAGAAACATAGGCAGAGACAGAAACATAGACAGAAACAGAGACAGAGGCTGAGGCAGGATCAGAGGCAGAGGCAGAATCAGAGGCAGAGGCTGAGGCAGGATCAGAGGCAGAGACAGAGGCAGAGACAGAAACATAGGCAGAAACAGAGACAGAGGCACGATCAGAGGCAGAGGCAGAGACAGAAACAGAAACAGAGACAGAGACAGAAACAGAGACAGAGACAGAAACATAAACAGAGCCTGTATGGTCCTACACCTACGCCCTCAGCAGGAGAGGCCCTGATACATTATAGAGGACTATAATGACAAAAACAATCCAGTGGTTGCGTCTCTAATGGCACCCTATTCCATGGTCTATTCCATATGGCTCATAGGGCTCTGATCAAAAGTAGAGCACTATATGGGAATAGGGTGCTATTTGGGACTCCCTGTGACTGGGGACTGGGGAGAGTATCATGGTGTTGTACCGCTGCCCACCCCGCCTACTGTGTGTCAGTTCCCAGGCTTCTCCTTTGTCCCCGTTCAGTCAGGAACAGGCTCCTTTATAACAGTCAATCAGGGTGCCACTGGAACAGGCTGCTTTACAAAGGCCACTGCTCATTGAACACCGCTAAACACAATACTAGCCGTCCCCGGAATCCAGTTACAAAACAAGATTTAGGCAGGAACCTGGGGTCATGATGCAAGGCAGCACTGCCAGAAGATGTGTTCCTTCTACCCATGACCGGGGCGCATTTTAAAAATTAGGGCTAAAGTGAAAAAACTGCCCACCTGGGGAACCAGGTGAGCTAAAACGAATGCACCCAATTTCTGAGAGGGAGCAATATTAGCTTAGTGTGTAGTTGCACCAGCACTCGTCAGTCAGCCGGGCCCTTATTGGAGAGGGGCCTGTTCATCTCACATCAGACTCAGAGCAGGCTGGTTTATTTGTGAACAGGCCATTTAGCTCCAAAAGGATAGTCTGCGTTTTGAGGCGAGTGGAATTTAAGCATGTTGACGCTGGCACTGTGGTGCTCTCTTTTTGAATAGTTAAAGTTACAGATTTAGAACAAAAGGCAGAAAGCCAGGCTTGGGAGAATACTTTAGGTTTTCAGTAAAAGTTAGAGAGCGCATTACTGAATTAGAAATATATATGAAGTACTTCTGTTTAATGCTGTGGTTAGAGTGGACCAGCTTTCAAAAAGCCACTTACTATAAAACATGGAAAACCAGAGTAGCGTTGAAAATCAAAGCTCTATGTTACAGATCATTTTGAAGTCAGTGGCTCTCAAGCCTCTCTTCGGGGCCCCACAGACGTTTCACTATTTTATTGTAGCCCTGAAAGGGTGAGAGGTTTGAGAGCCACTGGTGTAAGTAACAAAAGACTGAATAGAACCTGTAATATAGCCAAGCTGTTCCGAAATGAAAGCCTTTCAGTAAAGGGACACTGACGCACTGTTTGGCTGGCCCACTACAGATGGTCTAAAGATGTACAACAAACTATCAACTGCTACTCTGCTGATTTGCCACTTTTTAGGGTTAGAATTATGTTTAGCAAATAGTTTGCTGAACAGTCTGTTGATAGCTTTTGAACATCTACTGTATACATCATCTGTAGAGGATTATAGAAATGATAGAAAGTGTTATCCTCAACGTTGTCTTGATATCTGACCCCAGTTGAAGGCCTTACTGGAACTAGACCATGTTTGTTTCTGCTCACATGGGGTTCTGGTGAAATCAAACACAAAGCTGTTGAACTTGGCAGCTTCCACCAAGGGCTGTGGTGGTGGCTGGCCTATCAGAGCTCAGACCTGAGATCCAACATATAGTCTCCCACATACTTGTGATGCAAGTCCAATCAGATATAAAGCTATTTTACTTGGCACAGGTAAAGTACAGCACCAAGAGTGAAATGTGTATAAACCATACACATGGCAAAACCCCATGTCGCTATAGGAGAGGAGAGCTGGCTGAAGCACGATACAATGGACCTTGAGTAAAGGCCAGGCACACCTAAAAACACAATTGATATGTGGGATTTATGTGGTTCATTAGCAGTAATGGCCAGTTGGAGAGGGCCCAAAACCCTGAAGAAAATACCTGCCTCTTACACACATGGTTCAGACAAGGTTGGGGAGTAACGGATTACATTACAAGTAATCAGATACATGTAATCTGATTACTTTATATGTATAAAAAAACGAATTAGCTACATTACCAGCAAAAATGTCATTTCAAATTCTTTCGAAAAACTAGATGGTTACACATTGACACCTTTCTGTTTTCTCAAATACATTCAATTTAGCATTTTAAAAAGTTTAAATTCTTTACGCCTGATCGAGTCTAATCACATCACTATGATGTGTTTGATTGATCCTTTTTGTCTTCTTCTAATGCCTCTTAAGTGGAGAGTAATCCAAAAGCAGTGGTGGAAAGTAATCCAAAAGCAGTGGTGGAAAGTAATCCAAAAGCAGTGGTGGAAAGTAATCCAAAAGCAGAGGTGGAAAGTAATCCAAAAGCAGTGGTGGAAAGTAATCCAAAAGCAGTGGTGGAAAGTAATCCAAAAGCAGCGGTGGAAAGTAATCCAAAAGCAGTGGTGGAAAGTAATCCAAAAGCAGTGGTGGAAAGTAATCCAAAAGCAGTGGTGGAAAGTAATCCAAAAGCAGTGGTGGAAAGTAAACATACGTTTAAAAACTATTTCAGTCGTTTTTTGTGGTATCTGTAATTTACTTAACTATTTATATTTTTGACTACTTTCACTTTTACTTCACTACATTCTTAAAAATTATATCATTTTTACTCCATACATTTTTCCTGACACCCAAAAGTACTTCTTACATTTCGAATGCTTAGCAGGACAGGGAAATTGTCTAATTGTCTTATCAATCCCTGGTCATCCTTACAGCCTCTGATCTGGCGGGCTCACTAAACACATGCTTAGTTTGTAAATTATGTCTGAGTGTTGGAGTGCCCCTGGCTATCTGTAAATTGAAAAAACAAGAAAATGGTGCCATCTAGTTTGCTTAATATAAGGAATTTGAAATTATTTATACTTTTACTTTTGACACTTAAGTATATTTTAGCTATTACATTTACTTTTGACACTTAAGTATCTATAAAACCAAAATACTTTTAGACTTTTCATCAAGTAGGATGTACTGGGTGACTTACACCTTAAGGTATCTTTACTTTTACTCAAGTATGACAATTGGATACTTTTTCCACCACTATTCCAAAAGTAACTGAAAGTAATCAGATTACCATACTGAGTTTGGGTAACCAAAAAGTTACGTTACAGATTACAATTTTGAATGGGTAACTGTAACGGATTACATTTAGAAAGTAACCTACCCAACCCTGTATTCAGATCAGTTAGCACCCTCGCATAGGACAGGTTTAACAGGGTGTTAGGCTAGGGACTATAATAATAATAATAATATATGCCATTTAGCTGACGCTTTTATCCAAAGCGACTTACAGTCACGTGTGCATACATTCTACGTATGGGTGGTCCCGGGAATCTAGAGTAAAGCATAGACATAAACAAAAAGGTACAGTAGTCTGGCACTGGACACCCTTGGTGTCCCGCCCGCCCAACTAGCATTACTACTCTGGACGGTTCTGACATAGAATATGTGGACAACTACAAATACCTATCCTGCCGATCCTCGACTTCGGCGATGTAATTTACAAAATAGCCTCCAACACTCTACTCAGCAAACTGGATGCAGTCTAACACAGTGCCATCCATGTTGTCACCAAAGCCCCATATACCACCCACCACTGCGACCTGTATAGTCTCTTCGGCTGGCCCTCGCTACATATTCGTCGCCAGACCCACTGGCTCCAGGTCATCTATAAGTCTATGCTAGGTAAAGCTCTGCCTTATCTCAGCTCACTGGTCACGATAACAACCCCCACCCGTAGCACGCGCTCCAGCAGGTATACTTCACTGGTCATCCCCAAAGCCAACACCCCTTTGGCCGCCTTTCCTTCCAGTTCTCTGCTGCCAATGACTGGAACGAATTGCAAAAAATCACTGAAGTTGGAGACTTATATCTCCCTCACTAACTTTAAGCATCAGCTATCTGAGCAGCTCACCGATCGCTGTTGCTGTACACAACCTATCTGTAAATAGCCCATCCAACAACCTACCTCATCCCCATATTGTTTTTATTTACTTTTTCTGCTCCTTTGCACACCAGTGTTTCTACTTGCACATCATCATCTGCACATCTATCACTCCAGCGTTCATTTGCTAAATTGTAATTACTTCGCTACTATGGCCTATTTATTGCCTTACCTCTTCACGCCATTTACACACACTGTATATAGACTTTCTTTTTTTCTATTGTGTTATTAACTGTTCTTTTGTTGATTTCCATGTTTAACTCTGTGTTGTTTTTTATCAAACTGCTTTGCTTTATATTGGCCAGGTCGCAGTTGTAAATGAGAACTTGTTCTCAACTCGCCTACCTGGTTAAATAAAGTTGAAATTAATTTAAATTAAAATTGGTAACACCCACTACGACTAATGGCCACGTATCAGCAGTATTTCAGAGATATTGTTTATTAAAGACAAAGAAAGGGAGTTGTGTCTATGTACTGTAGATTGAAGATGGAGATATTGTACTGTATTTGTGTTTTTGAACATTTGTGAATGAATGCTTTTATGGTGCTATCTACCAGGTCACTATGCTTTTCACACCATATTATGCAGTCAAACATGGTCACCATGGTACCAAAGAATCACTTGACACTTGAGAGAAAACCTGTTTGTTTCCTTTTATTCCCCTCAACCAGCAATAAGAGCTGTTACTGGGGGCATAGCCAGCCCTGTAGCCAATGAGAGGAGGTGTTATTGTTGGCATGGCTAGCCCTGCAGCCAATGGGAGTGCAGGACAGAGCTGTAATGGCTAAAGCAGGTGACCTGTAAGAGAATCACCATGATAATACATTAAAAGACTATTCAAAGGGGTAAACAATTTATTATTTGTGGAACGGTCTGTGTCTGTCTCTCTTCCTGACCTCTTTGGGGTCTTTTTTTCCACTTAAACTCTAAAAACACATGTGAAATAACAGTAGAGGTCGGTCAGAAGGGTGTATGATGGTACTAACCCATTTGGTCACGCCACAGTGGCTTTAAAGTTCAATAAAATATGCGAAGAGAGAAGGGTTGAGAGTAGAACATGGATTCACCCTGGTATATGGCTTTTCACCACGCTATTTGACAGGGACTTTTTATGGCCTAAGTGCCAATGGGGGAAAGACTTCATTTTATGCCTATATGGCCTCTCTTGGAGTACTTTGGTGTGAATTTGACAATGCTCTTGGGGATTCCTTACAAATATTTCTTATTGATTTGATATATTTTCTCTGAGCAGGTGGAATGGAGAGGAAAAGTAAGAGTAATGCTATACAGTGTGTGTGGAGACCCTAGGGAGGGGCAGCTGTATAGAGGGACCCTACAGTCAGCACTATAACAGCCTTACTGTCACGGAGACCGGATACTCACACCAGCTCAGTGACAGATTAAGGAATGGACTAATGGAGTACCCAGACTGACTGGTGATTTGGGTCTGTTAGTGAAAGGGCTCAGCAACACTACCAAATCAGCTATTAGGTGGCTATGGGAATCACTAAGAGGCCTCACTAACAAGAATGTGGAAATATAACAGAAGAACATATGTGACTCGTTTCAGGAAACTCGGCATATGCCACGCATCACTACTTCACAGGAGCACCACTTGAACGTAAACTTCTTATTTATTTTTTTTAATCAAAATGCGTTTTTTGGGGGGCAGAAATTCCTTCCGGAATACTTGAACATTCATGTGCCTTAATAACAAACTTGTATGTCATCTGCAAATATGAATAAAATTGTTCAATTACGAGCCTAGTAGGTTTAGCCACGGGAAAAAACAGCAACCTTCCCGCTAGCCATGATTGGCTGAGATAATGAGTTGGCTAGACATACCGAGAGATGAGCTTGACATTCCCAACACCCGTTAGTTCAAATGTGCACTTCACATTTCCAAATCATAAAACTCATGCCATGTACAGTGTCAACATTTATAATCATCATGTTTGATGTACAGTTAGAGGATGACATGGCGTTATACCCTGGGTTGTTCTGAACAGTATGAGCCTGTTTGTTCATGTGAAGAACAATTTGCCACGACACACGCACCAGAATGCACTCATGAGTCCTTTCCTTGCACACTTTTTGGTGAAAGCATAACACTTTGAGATAGTATTTTAAACTTAGCTAGTCATGTTGGCAATATAACAAGCTTTCAAATCATGCCCACCTGATCCAGATTGCAATTTATAATGGACCGTTTTTTGGTTTGAGTAAACAACAACAGTAATTGTGTGATGGTGGGGATGCAGGGCTGTGTTCCAAACAACTGCAAGTGTGCTTGCTGTAGTTCCTCAACGGCACAGCTAGGAGAGCTAAAAAAAAAGTATCTTATAGTTGAAGACTCTTCTTTGAGTCATAAAAGTGCATTGGAATTGCTTAGGAACTGTGCACACTTTGGAGACACCAGTTCGTCCTCTCACAAACCCTTGTAATTTTGTTGGTCCTATGTTGCATATACCCCACATTTTCCAGGAATAGTCTTATCATGTTACTGAATGTATCCAGAGTATTTTGAGATTTCGTAATCAACAAATCAACAAAAATAAACAGTGTAATGTTTGGATTCAGTCTTGTGTCAGGTGAACTGGTGTGTACTCAGCTTTGGTCTAATCATTTCCAGTTATCTCCAAACTGTTCCCTTTCAATTGCGACCATGGTTATGCATATGCTTTTCATATTTCTTCTGTAGGAAACATTTCAATGTATCCCTATTCATATAGGTCAGCTGTAATTTGCCTATGCTCGTCTTTGTGGCAATTGACCATATTACTGGGCAGTAGTCAATGTGTGATAAAACTAAGACCTGTAGGACTTGTTTAGTTGATTGTGATGTCAAGAAAGCAGAGCAGCTCCTTATTGTGGACAGATATCTCCCCATCTTAGTTACCATTGCGTCAATATGCTTTGACCAAGTCAGTGTACAATCTAGGGTTACACCAAGCAGTTTAGTCAACTCAACTTGTTCAATTGCCATTTTACTCATTACAAGATTTAGATTAGGTTTAAGGGAGTAGTGAATGATTTGCTTTGTTTTTTATATATTTAGGACTAGCTTATTACTTGCCACCCATTCTAAAACTGATTGCAGCGCTTTGTTAAGTGTTGCTGACATGTATAATGTTGTGTCATCAGCATACATAGACACAGAGGCTTCACTCAATTCTAGTGGTAGGTCATTGGTAAACATATAAAAAAGTAAGGGACCAAGACAGCTACCTTGAGGTATGCCAAACTCTACCTGGTTTAGGTAAGAGAGGATTCCATTAAAGAACACCCTCTGTGTTCTGTTAGATAGGTAACTCTCGATCCACGATATATCAGCAGAAGTAAAGCCACAACACCTATGTTTTTTCAGCCGCAGACTATGATTGATAAAGTCAAAAGCTGCACTGAAGTCTAACAGAACAGCTCCCACAGTCTTCTTATTATCAATTTCTTCCAGCCAATCATCAGTCATTGTGTTAGTGCTAGGGTTGTACATGTTAGGTGCCCTAACCTATAAGCTTGCTGAAAGTCCATTGATAAATTGTATACTGTGAAATAGCACTGTATCTGACCAAACACCATTTTTTCCAAAAGTTTACAAATCAAATCAAATGTATGTATATAGCCCTTCGTACATCAGCTGATATCTCAAAGTGCTATACAGAAACCCAGCCTAAACAGCAGGGGGACTGGGGATGGAATTATGGGGGTATTTTTATTTCATTTAACCCTTATTTAACTAGGCAAGTCAGTTAAGAACAAATTCTTACTTACAATGATAGCCTACCCCGGCCAAACCCTAACCTAGATGACACTGGGCCAATTGTGCACCAGTTGTGATACAGCCTGGATTCGAACCAGGGTCTGTCGTGACAGCTCTAGCACTGAAATGCAGTGTCTTAGACCGCTCCGCCGAGCCCACTCGGGCAACTGGGATGTAATTACAGAAGGAAGGCCCTGCGATGGAACATTAGGCAGGACGGGCAGTCATGGATACAGCTACTGTATATATTCCCTTTTATTTCATCAAAACACTGTGTGTTTACTGAGGAAGGGGCCAGGGGCTGAGGAAGGGGCCATGGTCTAAGGAAGGGGCCAGTGGCTGAGGAAAGGGCCAGGGGCTGAGGAAGGGGCCAGGGACTGAGGAAGGAGCCAGGGACTGAGGAAGAGGCCTGGGGCTGAGGAAGGGGCCAGGTGCTGAGGAGGGGGCCAGGGGCTGAGGAAGGGGCCAGGGACTGAGGAAGGAGCCAGGGACTGAGGAAGAGGCCTGGGGCTGAGGAAGAGGCCTGGGGCTGAGGAAGGGGCCAGGGGATGAGGAAGGGTAATTGGCTGAGGAAGGGGCTGGGAGCTGAGGAAGGGGCCAGGGGCTGAGGAAGGGTAATTGGCTGAGGAAGGGGCTGGGAGATGAGGAAGGGGCCATGGTCTGGGGCTGGAGGAGACTATGGGGGCCAAGGAGGAGAGGGATAGGCAGAGAAAGTGGTTGTTACTCGGTAGGTATTACTGCCGTATCACCCTGATTCATCTGGAGCTCTGTTTGAGACATGTTAAGCAAGCTGGCCATCTGATGCGTGCTATCGCTCTAGTGACAAATGATTGGGAAAATTTTAACACTAATTGGTGTTTATAAAGTATCATTAGCCAAATCAATAGCCGTTGTGTTTGAAACTACTGCCAGTTTATTTTCCTTTCATTCATAAAAAAAATTCATATCAAACTGAAATCTGCTTTCAAATTCACCAGACCATATCCGTGGGCTCCCGAGTGGCGCAGTAGTCTAAGGCACTGCATCTCAGTGCAAGAGGTGTCACTACAGTCCCTGGTTTGAATCCAGGCTGTATCACATCCTGCCGCGATTGGGCGCACAATTGGCCCAGCGTGGCCGGGGTAGGCTGTCATTTTAAATAAGAATTTGTTCTTAACCGACTTGCCTAGTTAACTTAAGGTTAAATAAATCAAATCCATCTCTCAGTGTTTGATGTGATAACAACTAATTAAAAGCAGAATCTATGATTTCACAGCCAAGTTTGCTGGACAATTTATAAATGCCTGCCTCCCTATTAAGACCCAAATATCAGACTGTGACCTGTCTGCGGAAATCATTTAGGGATATTTTGTCATAACTACCACTATTTTCCTGCCATACACTGAAGCTCTGGATAGGTAATGTGTACGTTGAAAAATTGTTTCTGCCTTGAGCGCTTAACCTTAAGGCAGGGTTAAGCGGGCCTTCTAATGTAAATAAGAAGAGTAAAGTGAGTAAACAGTGAAGTCATTGAGCCATTCACCTTGCTCAGATTAGCTGCGAGATTTGCCTTGACGTTTTTTTCTGTCTTTCATAATGCATTTTTGTAACAAAATAGGGTTGAGTTTTGTATATCATCAAGCTCATTTATTTTGTCCTTCAACAGTTGAACTGACAGGCTGCAATCTCATGCAGTTAAACATTTCATTCTGAAAGCTGAAAACAGTATGATACTCCTTCACTTCACAGTTGAGTCTTAATCTGTTAATGGTTTGCAGACGTTAGTATCCCATCTCAGACAGGGGGACCAGGCATAGGATTGTGTTTTTGGAGCAAGAGGGGTGCATGTTGACTTTGGGCTGAAATGGGGTTTGTCTGTCAGGAAACTTTCCACAGATTTACACTGATTGGATTTTCCAAAATCGGAGCCAAATTCTGTTGGATGAATCCTGGTCCACTGAGGATCCTCCTCTCAGGTCTGTCGCCAACTCTGCTTCAATGCTTTTGAAATGCATTCTTCCTTCCTTGTTTACTTGAGGTAAGCACAGATTTTCAAGTCTACCACCCCATTAATTTCACTAATCCAGAAGGATAGCTCAAAAGGAATGATACCTATCTGAAGTTTTGGAACTCTGCCTTTGTCTGGCTGCTCAGGGCCTCATGGTTGGGTTCTGGTGCAGAATGATCTGGCATGGCATGGCCTACCCTTTTCATGCCTGGTGTTGAGCCTGCAGGAGCCTCTGGAACTCATCTTCCTTGATCCTCCTCAGCAACACTTTCCAAATCAAATCCACGTTTTTTGGCTGTGTACACAGTTTAGAAGATGTTATTGCGGGTTCAGTGAAATGCTTATGTTACTAGCTCCTTACAATGCATTAAAATGTCAAACAAGTGCACAAATAATCAGCTAATCCTTTTTAACCATAACAAGAAATCATGAAATGTCGCAATGAATCCAATTAACAATCCAAATAGCACCGCAACAGTAATCCAAATGCAATCTATACATATGTACACCGGATTAATTTACATAAGATATACCAAGAATGATATGTACAGCAGTAGATATATTAGAGTGACCTACAGTTGAAGTCAGAAGTTTACATACACTTAGGTTGGAGTCATTAAAACTCATTTTTCAACCACTCTACAAATGTCTTGTTCACAAACTATAGTTTTGGCAAGTCGGTTAGGACATCTACCTTATGCATGACTCAAGTCATTTTTCCAACAGTTGTTTAGACAGATTATTTCACTTATAATTCACTGTATCACAATTCCTAGTGGGTCAGAAGTTTACATACATTAAGTTGACTGTGCCTTTAAACAGCTTGGAAAATTCCTGAAAATGATGTCATGGCTTTAGAAGCTTCTGGTAGGCTAATTGACATCATTTGAGTCAATAGGAGGTGTACCTGTGGATGTATTTCAAGGCCTACCTTCAAACTCCGTGCCTCTTTGCTTGACATCATGGTAAAATCAAAAGAAATCAGCCAAGACCTCAGAAAAGGTTTTTGTCAAACTCCACAAGTCTGGTTCATCCTTGGGAGAAATTTCCAAACGCCTGAAGGTACCACGTTCATCTGTACAAACAATAGTACGCAAGTATAAACACTATGGGACCACGCAGCCATCATACCGCTCAGGAAGGAGACACGTTCTGTCTTGGGTGAAAAGAATACTACATTTTCTTGCGTTCTTACGATTACTTTTTGCAAATCCAATCAGTGCTCCACGTTTATTCAACGTCATCACATTGAAATTATGTGGAAACAACGTTGATTCAACCAGTTTTTGCCCAGTGGGTTACGTCTCTGGAAGGACATCCTCACCCTGAGCTCGTGTACTTTATTGTCCAGGGACTGAACGTTAGAGAGTAATATACTCGGAAGCGGTGGATGGTTTGTTCGCCGCTTGAGTCTTACTAAAACCCCACTTCTCCGGGAAGTTCAAACAAAGGATCCAAGTCAGGGAACTTTCATTTCTGGTCGGATTTCTGGTGAGTGAAGACCGATCTAATATCCCAAAAAGTATTTTTCAACTGTAGGCAATAATATTAGAAACATTCTGTCCAAATAATGTAACTAACTCCCTGTCCAACAAACCCCAGAACCCCCAGTCTAACAGCTCACACATGACACTCATTAAACAAGTCCAAGCATCAAGAAACACTCTGATCCTCTCAGTCCCCCAGGCTGCTTTGTGTCTTCAGTTGGCCAACTCGCAGTCCTGTCTATCATTAGAACGTGCGTTGAAGATGTCGTTCCCATAGCAACGATTCAAACATTCCCAAACCAGAAACCGTGGATTGATGGCAGCATTCGCGTGAAACTGAAAGCCCGAACCACTGCTTTTAATCAAGGCAGGGTGACCGGAAACATGACCAAATACAAAGAGTGTAACTATTCCCTCCGCAAGGCAATCAAACAAGCTAAGCGTCAGTATAGAGACAAAGTAGAATCTCAATTCAACAGCTCAGACACAAGAGGTATGTGGCAGGGTCTACAGTCAATCACGGATTACAAAAAGAAAACCAGCCCAGTCACGGACCAGGAGATCTTGCTCCCAGGCAGACTAAATAACTTTTTTGCCCGCTTTGAGGACAATACAGTGCCCCTGACACGGCCCACAACTAAAACATGCGGACTCTCCTTCACTGCAGCCGATGTGAGGAAAACATTTAAACGTGTCAACCCTCGCAAGGCTGCAGGCCCAGACGGCATCCCCAGCCGCGCCCTCAGAGCATGCGCAGACCAGCTGGCTGGTGTGTTTACGGACATATTCAATCAATCCCTATCCCAGTCTGTTGTTCCCACATGCTTCAAGAGGGCCACCATTGTTCCTGTTCCCAAGAAAGCTAAGGTAACTGAGCTAAACGACTACTGCCCCGTAGCACTCACTTCCGTCATCATGAAGTGCTTTGAGAGACTAGTCAAGGACCATATCACCTCCACCCTACCTGACACCCTAGACCCACTCCAATTTGCTTACCGCCCAAATAGGTCCACAGACGATGCAATCTCAACCACACTGCCCTAACCCATCTGGACTAGAGGAATACCTATGTGAGAATGCTGTTCATCGACTACAGCTCGGCATTTAACACCATAGTGCCCTCCAAGCTCGTCATCAAGCTCGAGACCCTGGTTCTCGACCCCGCCCTGTGCAACTGGGTACTGGACTTCCTGACGGGCCGCCCCCAGGTGGTGAGGGTAGGCAACAACATTTCCACCCCGCTGATCCTCAACACTGGGGCCCCACAGGGGTGCGTTCAGAGCCCTCTCCTGTACTCCCTGTTCACCCACGACTGCGTGGCCACGCACGCCTCCAACTCAATCATCAAGTTTGCGGACGACACAACAGTGGTAGGCTTGATTACCAACAACGACGAGACGGCCTACAGTGAGGAAGTGAGGGCCCTCGGAGTGTGGTGTCAGGAAAATAACCTCACACTCAACGTCAACACGACTAAGGAGATGATTGTGGACTTCAGGAAACAGCAGAGGGAACACCACCCTATCCACATTGATGGAACAGTAGTGGAGAGGGTAGTAAGTTTTAAGTTCCTCGGCGTACACATCACAGACAAACTGCATTGGTCCACCCACACAGACAACATCGTGAAGAAGGCGCAGAGGCGCCTCTTCAACCTCAGGAGGCTGAAGAAAATCGGCTTGTCACCAAAAGCACTCACAAACTTCTACAGATGCACAATCGAGAGCATCATGTCGGGCTGTATCACCGCCTGGTACGGCAACTGCTCCGCCCACAACCGTAAGGCTCTCCAGAGGGTAGTGAGGTCTGCACAACGCATCACCGGGGGCAAACTACCTGCCCTCCAGGACACCTACACCACCAGATGTCACAGGAAGGCCATAAAAATCATCAAGGATAACAACCACCCGAGCCACTGCCTGTTCACCCCGCTATCATCCAGAAGGCGAGGTCAGTACACGTGCATCAAAGCTGGGACCGAGAGACTGAAAAACAGCTTCTATCTCAAGGCCATCAGACTGTTAACCTCTTACCTCCACCCGACACGCAGGCGTCCCATCTAGACATCTGGAAATGCAAATGCGCTACGCTAAATGCTAATAGCTCTCGTTAAAACTCAAACGTTCATTAAAACACACATGCAGGGTACTGAATTAAAGCTACACTCGTTGTGAATCCAGCCAACAAGACAGATTTTTTAAATGATTTTCAGCGAAAGCATGAGAAGCTATTATCTGATAGCATGCAACATCCCTAAAGACCTGCAGGGGACGTAAACAAAATAATTAGCATAGTCGGCACTACACAAAATGCAGAAATAAAATATAAAACATTCATTACCTTTGACGATCTTCTTTGTTGGTGTCCCATAAACATCACTATTGGGTCTTTTTTTCGATTAAATCGGTCCATATATAGCCTAGATATCGATCTATGAAGACTGTGTGATCAAGAAAAAAACTGTGTTTTATAACGCAACGTCATTTTTTAAAATTAAAAAAGTCGACGATAAACTTTCACAAAACACTTCGAAATACTTTTGTAATGCAACTTTAGGTATTAGTAAACGTTAATAATTGATCCAATTGATCACGGGGCGATGTATATTCTATAGCTCTACGTCTTGAAATAATGTCCGGATAAATCTCAACCAAAATATCCTGTTGGAGACCGGAAGAAATGGGCTGTCTCTTGTTCGTTTGACCAAGAAACAAATCCTAGGCAAATGACAGACTGTTGACATCGTGTGGAAGCTGTAGGTATTGCAACCTCGGCTCCAGGTAATGTGGTTTCTATTCAACAATACATTCAAGTGGCGCATTGATATATTTTCCAGTTTTCAGTGATCAGATTTTCCTGCGCTTTTCGATGAAACGCACGTTCTGTTATAGTCACAGCCGTGATTTAACCAGTTTTAGAAACGGCTGAGTGTTTTCTATCCACACATACTAATCATATGCATATACTATATTCCTGGCATGAGTAGCAGGGCGCTGAAATGTTGCACGATTTTTAACAGAATGTTCGAAAAAGTAGGGGGTAGGATCAACAGGTTAAACAGCCACCACTAACATTGAGTGGCTGCTGCCAACATACTGACTCAACTCCAGCCACTTTAATAATGGGAATTGATGGGAAATGATGCAAAATATATCACTAGCCACTTTAAACAATGCTACCTAATATAATGTTTACATACCCTACAAGATTAATCTCATATGTATATGTATATACTGTACTCTATATCATCTACTGCATCTTTATGTAATACATGTATCATTAGCCACTTTAACTATGCCACTTTGTTTACATACTCATCTCATATGTATATACTGCACTCAATACCATCTACTGAATCTTGCCTATGCCGCTCTGCACCATCACTCACTCATATATCTTTATGTACATATTCTTATCCCCTTACACTTGTGTCTATAAGGTAGTAGTTTTGGAATTGTTAGCTAGATTACTTGTTGGTTATTACTGCATTGTCGGAACTAGAAGCACAAGCATTTCGCTACACTCGCATTAACATCTGCTAATCTGCTAACCAACCATCTGCTAACCACTAAAGATTTGCCCGAGATGGCATAGCAGTTCAGACGTCTTTTGTCCTTGTCTTGTCGTGTCCTGTATATATATATATTTACAACTTTTTTTCACATACATTTTATTTTTATTTTTTCCATCAACTCATCTTCAAAATACTCTCCTGCAACCCGCCTCACCAATTTATATTTATAAATAAGTATTATTTACCTCAAATCTGCAATCCTCCAAAAATCTAGCCAGAAGCTAGCCAGAAACTCTAAGAAGCTAGGCAGAAACTAATCAGAAGCTAGCCAGGAGCTAGCTAGAAGCTAATCAGAAGCTAGTTCAGAAGCTAGTTAGCTTCTTTACTGGCAAATCGTTAGTATTCAGCTAACCACGGTTTGTGGTCATCAGCTATCCTTTAGCTCGAAAATCTATCGCCAGTTTTGTACGGCGCAGCGCGGCTCGGAACAAACCGGACCATTTTTTTCTCTCCATGTCCTTGGATTTCAACTGCTCTCTGGACATTCATTCCCGGATCTCACAGCTAGCTAGCTGCTATCCGTGTGTCTATCTGCTCTCGTCGATTCCGGAGCAAACATCAATTACTCCGGAGCTAGCCAGCTCCGTCAATCACTCCTGGGCTGCAGTCACCTATCTGGACCCGTTTTACTGCCTACGCGGAGCCCCACCGGGCCTTCACAACTGGACTGCCGACGTTATCTACCCGAAGGAGATCCGGCTGGCTCCTCCGTCGCGACGTTACCTGAACGCCCATCTGCGGCCTGCCAACCGTTAGCTGTCTTACCGGCTGCTCTCAGAATAGACAATCGGACAATTTATTTATTTGTATTATTATTATGTTTCTTCTTGGGCCTCTATAACTATATCTATTGTTTTTATTTTATTTTTGTTGTTGTGTGATTTGGACTAATCCCCTCTACCACACGGAACCCCACTAATCTACTGACGGAACACAAGAGGTGGCTAACAACAGACCTCCATCCTATGCTAGCTTGCTACCGATGTCCTGGCTAGCTGTCTAAATCACCGTGACCCCCAAACCAACCACTCCACTCACTGGACCCTTTTGATCACTCGACTAAGGATGCCTCTCCTTAATGTCAATATGTCTTGTCCATTGCTGTTCTGGTTAGTGTTTATTGGCTTATTTCACTGTAGAGCCTCTAGTCCTGCTCACTATACCTTATCCAATGTATTAGTTCCACCACCCACACATGCAATGACATCTCCTGGTTTCAATGATGTTTCTAGAGACAATATCTCTCTCTTCATCACTCAATACCTAGGTTTACCTCCACTGTATTCACATCCTACCATACCTTTGTCTGTACATTATACCTTGATGCTATTTTATCGCCCCCAGAAACCTCCTTTTACTCTCTGTTCCAGACGTTCTAGACGACCAATTCTTATTGCTTTTAGCCGTACCCTTATTCTTCTCCTCCTATGTTCCTCTGGCGATGTAGAGGTGAATCCAGGCCCTGCAGTGCCTAGCTCCACTCCTATTCCCCAGGCGCTCTCTTTTGATGACTTCTGTAACCGTAATAGCCTTGGTTTCATGCATGTTAACATTAGAAGCCTCCTCCCTAAGTTTGTTATATTCACTGCTTTAGCACACTCTGCCAACCCGGATGTTCTAGCTGTGTCTGAATCCTGGCTTAGGAAGACCACCAAAAATTCTGAAATTTTAATTCCAAATTACAACATTTTCAGACAAGATAGAACTGCCAAAGGGGGCGGTGTTGCAATCTACTGCAAAGATAGCCTGCAGAGTTCTGTCCTACTATCCAGGTCTGTACCCAAACAATTTGAACTTCTACTTTTAAAAATCCACCTCTCTAAAAACAAGTCTCTCACCGTTGCCGCCTGCTATAGACCACCCTCTGCCCCCAGCTGTGCTCTGGACACCATATGTGAACTGATTGCCCCCCATCTATCTTCAGAGCTCGTGCTGCTAGGAGACCTAAATTGGAACATGCTTAACACCCCAGCCATCCTACAATCTAAACTTGATGCCCTCAATCTCACTCAAATTATCAATGAACCTACCAGGTACCCCATGAAAGCCTTAAACACGGGCACCCTCATAGATATCATCCTAACCAACTTCCCCTCTAAATACACCTCTGCTGTCTTCAACCAAGATCTCAGCGATCACTGCCTCATTGCCTGCATCCGTAATGGGTCAGCGGTCAAACGACCTCCACTCATCGCTGTAAAACACTCCCTGAAACACTTCAGCGAGCAGGCCTTTCTAATCGACCTGGCCGGGGTATCCTGGAAGGATATTGATCTCATCCCGTCAGTAGAGGATGCCTGGATATTTTTTTAAAATGCCTTCCTAACCATCTTAAATAAACATGACCCATTGAAGAAATTTAGAACCAGGAACAGATATAGCCCTTGGTTCTCCCCAGACCTGACTGCCCTTAACCAACACAAAAACATCCTATGGCGTTCTGCATTAGCATCGAACAGCCCCCGTGATATGCAGCTGTTCAGGGAAGCTAGAAACCGTTATACACAGGCAGTTAGAAAAGCCAAGGGTAGCTTTTTCAAGCAGAAATTTGCTTCCTGCAACACTAACTCAAAAAAGTTCTGGGACACTGTAAAGTCCATGGAGAATAAGAACACCTCCTCCCAGCTGCCCACTGCACTGAAGATAGGAAACACTGTCACCACTGATAAATCCACCATAATTGAGAATTTCAATAAGCATTTTTCTACGGCTGGCCATGCTTTCCACCTGGCTACTCTTACCCCGGTCAACAGCACTGCACCCCCCACAGCAACTCGCCCAAGCCTTCCCCATTTCTCCTTCTCCCAAATCCATTCAGCTGATGTTCTGAAAGAGCTGAAAAATCTGGACCCCTACAAATCAGCCGGGCTAGACAATCTGGACCCTTTCTTTCTAAAATTATCTGCCGAAATTGTTGCCACCCCTATTACTAGCCTGTTCAACCTCTCTTTCGTGTCGTCTGAGATTCCCAAAGATTGGAAAGCAGCTGCGGTCATCCCCCTCTTCAAAGAGGGGGACACTCTTGACCCAAACTGCTACAGACCTATATCTATCCTACCATGCCTTTCTAAGGTCTTCGAAACCAAGTCAACAAACAGATTACCGACCATTTCGAATCTCACCATACCTTCTCTGCTATGCAATCTGGTTTCAGAGCTGATCATGGGTGCACCTCAACCACGCTCAAGGTCCTAAACGATATCTTAACCGCCATCGATAAGAAACATTACTGTGCAGCCGTATTCATTGATCTGGCCAAGGCTTTCGACTCTGTCAACCACCACATCCTCATCGGCAGACTCGACAGCCTTGGTTTCTCAAATGATTGCCTCGCCTGGTTCACCAACTACTTCTCTGATAGAGTTCAGTGTGTCAAATCGGAGGGTCTGCTGT
Organism: Oncorhynchus keta; assembly: GCF_023373465.1. Lineage (NCBI taxonomy): Eukaryota > Metazoa > Chordata > Actinopteri > Salmoniformes > Salmonidae > Oncorhynchus > Oncorhynchus keta. Next base: position 29,680,475 of record NC_068439.1, read on the forward strand.
CCGGACCTCTGGCAGTCTCTATGGGGGTGCCACAGGGTTCAATTCTTGGACCGACTCTCTTCTCTGTATACATCAATGAGGTCGCTCTTGCTGCTGGTGAGTCCCTGATCCACCTCTGTGCAGACGACACCATTCTGTATACTTCTGGACCTTCTTTGGACACTGTGTTAACAACCCTCCAGGCAAGCTTCAATGCCATACAACTCTCCTTCTGTGGCCTCCAATTGCTCTTAAATACAAGTAAAACTAAATGCATGCTCTTCAACCGATCGCTACCTGCACCTACCCGCCTGTCCAACATCACTACTCTGGACGGCTCTGACTTAGAATATGTGGACAACTACAAATACTTAGGTGTCTGGTTAGACTGTAAACTCTCCTTCCAGACCCATATGAAACATCTCCAATCCAAAGTTAAATCTAGAATTGGCTTCCTATTTCGCAACAAAGCATCCTTCACTCATGCTGCCAAACATACCCTTGTAAAACTGACCATCCTACCAATCCTCGACTTTGGCGATGTCATTTACAAAATAGCCTCCAATACCCTACTCAACAAATTGGATGCAGTCTAACACAGTGCAATCCGTTTTGTCACCAAAGCCCCATATACTACCCACCATTGCGACCTGTACGCTCTCGTTGGCTGGCCCTCGCTTCATACTCGTCGCCAAACCCACTGGCTCCATGTCATCTACAAGACCCTGCTAGGTAAAGTCCCCCTTATCTCAGCTCGCTGGTCACCATAGCATCTCCCACCAGTAGCACACGCTCCAGCAGGTATATCTCTAGTCACCCCCAAAACCAAATCTTTCTTTGGCCGCCTCTCCTTCCAGTTCTCTGCTGCCAATGACTGGAACGGACTACAAAAATCTCTGAAACTGGAAACACTTATCTCCCTCACTAGCTTTAAGCACCAACTGTCAGAGCATCTTACAGATTACTGCACCTGTACATAGCCCACCTATAATTTAGCCCAAACAACTACCTCTTTCCCAACTGTATTTCATTTATTTATTTATTTTGCTCCTTTGCACCCCATTATTTTTATTTCTACTTTGCACATTCTTCCATTGCAAAACTACCATTCCAGTGTTTTACTTGCTATATTGTATTTACTTTGCCACCATGGCCTTTTTTGCCTTTACCTCCCTTCTCACCCAATTTGCTCACATTGTATATAGACTTGTTTATACTGTATTATTGACTGTATGTTTGTTTTACTCCATGTGTAACTCTGTGTTGTTGTATCTGTCGAACTGCTTTGCTTTATCTTGGCCAGGTCGCAATTGTAAATGAGAACTTGTTCTCAACTTGCCTACCTGGTTAAATAAAGGTGAAATAAAAAATAAAATAAATAAAAACCATGTGTATGTGACAAATACAATTTGATTTGATTTGATCAGTGCCTGCTCCTGGTGGTTTGACACGGCTACTGGTACCACCTCATCTCAGCTGAGTGTGAGAGGACTAGAGGCACCACACCACTGACCAGCTAACCCCTGGCTCCAACATCGCTGTCTCTGAGCGGTCTCTCTGCTGCTTCACAGGCACCGGGGGAGAACTGTCACCCCCAGTCAGAATACCAACAGTACCGCTATCCTACTGCCGGGACTCAGCTCGGATTCTGAAGAAGCTCATCCATCAAATCTTCCATGCAGTGTGATTGTGTTTCTTCATGCTTTTCTTCCACCTGACCATTCTCTCACTGCTGATGGTGATGTATCAACATACTGGAGGTCCTTCACTAATATACAGTAGCTGCCTAATGGCCTATAAGATTTCAAGCTAGAAAAATATTTATTGAGCTCTATTGATCATTTTTAGTTTGTGGTGACAGCTTCATATCTGTGAAAACACCCCCAGAACATTTGCTAAATAAGCCCCACCGTCTCAACAGTGTTCAAAGGTCATTTCCATCTGCTGCAAAATCTTCAGCATGGACCTTACCGACCATTGGGAATGGAAGTGGAGGGGTGGGGGTGGGGGACGTCGCTCAGTTAAATCTCATGTACAATTAGCCTAAGTGTTATGATAAACAGATGATCATGACTACGACCTAAAAACTCAGGTTGTAGGCTATGCTATAATGTCTATATACGCATACTACTTAGAACTAAGAAATGTATTGGGCAAGTATTCTGACGAGTATAGCCTGCTAGTGGGTATATTGGAATAGGTTAGTGTATAAGGGTCACAGAAGATCTGTGTAGTACTGTGTAGTATGTCAGTGTTTGACCCACACTGTTCTGGTCTGCACGTCACATAGTTCGGTGTGACCCTGTCAAACCAAGACCATCGCTCAGCAGCCCAACTTTGACCACAGACCAACTCTAACCCTGCTACATACTAGAAAAAAACATTCCATCTTCTAGGAAGCCAGACAGTATGAAAACACCCACCGGACATTAATTTCAATATTTTATACTGAGCCTCTACTTTACTTTAAAATGGATAAAACATTGATGTGAGAGAGAAATCAAAAGGAAAAAGGACAGACTTAATAAGTAGACTTGACAGTTGACTGGCAAAAGTCTCCTACAACACCACAGTGGCAAATTCCACCAGCTCCTGTCCCAGCCCCAGTCTGCAGGGTAACACTGAACGTGGTGGGAGAGGGAACAGTCCTCTCCCTGTCCTCCTTCTATGCACTATTATCCTATCCCTGCAGTGATCTGCTACTGTGGCTCTTCTCTGACTGTTTACCGTTCATATCCATTCATCATTGGGGCCCAAGGGGCCATGGGATCTCAACACACACACATAGGCAGGTAAACATGCACTCACGCACGAACAAGAGACGGATTGAGAAATGGAGAGAGAGAAAGAGAGAGAAATTGATGGAGAAACACAGGACACACTCTTACGTTTCATCCCCTGATGGAAGCTGTGGACAGTCTGGACACACATGGTCACTTTATGGCCACTTACAGCCGTTTGTTCCGCCACTCTCCTCTCCCCCTGTCCACCCCTCCATCTCCACCTCTCCACTCAAGCTGTTAATACCAGTCTTCAATAGGGTCACGGTTACCCAGCAATATCCTCTGCCTGGCTGTATTCCTCCCAGCCAGTCTGTGTTCTTCCTCCTCCCAGCCAGCCTGTGTTCTTCCTCCTCCCAGCCAGCCTGTGTTCTTCTTCCTCCCAGCCAGCCTGTGTTCTTCCTCCTCCCAGCCAGCCTGTGTTCTTCTTCCTCCCAGCCAGCCTGTGTTCTTCCTCCTCCCAGCCAGCCTGTGTTCTTCCTCCTCCCAGCCAGCCTGTGTTCTTCCTCCTTCCTCCCAGCCAGCCTGTGTTCTTCCTCCTCCCAGCCAGCCTGTGTTCTTCCTCCTCCCAGCCAGCCTGTGTTCTTCCTCCTCCCAGCCAGCCTGTGTTCTTCCTCCTCCCAGCCAGCCTGTGTTCTTCCTCCTCCCAGCCAGCCTGTGTTCTTCCTCCTCCCAGCCAGCCTGTGTTCTTCCTCCTCCCAGCCAGCCTGTGTTCTTCCTCCCAGCCAGCCTGTGTTCCCAGCCAGCCTGTGTTCTTCCTCCTCCCAGCCAGCCTGTGTTCTTCTTCCTCCCAGCCAGCCTGTGTTCTTCCTCCTCCCAGCCAGCCTGTGTTCTTCCTCCTCCCAGCCAGCTTGTGTTCTTCCTCCTCCCAGCCAGCCTGTGTTCTCCGTAACCAAGGATTCTAATAATGAGCGTGGATGGCTGGGTGAGCAACATTTGGGGCCAGATAGTTTCCACTGACACTCACTGCCTGGGCCTTTGGACAGGAGGTATCGACATGGATAATATACTCACTGTTGGAGCCACTCTAACCCTATCAATGGCACTTAGAGCCTGTCGTTGTGTCTGTATCAGTGTTACAGAGAAAGAGAGAGAGACAGAGAGAGCGGGCGAGAAAGAGAGAGAGTGTTCGATAGCATATATGAAGCCTTCACTGTATTGAACACTTAAGGGCTGTATAGATGGCCTCTCGTTGGGCACAGACAACCACAGCGGCAGTCATGTTTGAAAAAAATTCCTCTCATATTGAACACACAAATGTACACACACACACAGAACGAGAGAGAACCATCCACACACACCCCAATAAACCAGTCTAGTTTATTCAGGCGTGATACGGTCAGTGGTTCCCAGGAAATCCTCAGATCTTTCCCCTCCTGTGGTTGAAGTCGGAACAGAATGTATACTAACTCGCAGTTTACCCAGTTTCCTAGAAACTTTCCCCGATCACACCACTAATTAAGAAGGAACTTTCCGTGCTCCTAAATGCCGAAATGTGACCATAAAACAACCTCTGCTCGTAAAGAGAGAGGGAAATCTCCAAGAATCACAATCTCCGGCTGCATCCCAAATGGAACTCTATTTCCTATAAAGTGCACTACTTTTGTGCAATACTTATTACCAGGACTACTTTTATTTACAGTGTCACAGACAGAGCTGGGAAAACCAGAAAAAAGCTGAAAAGTGGAAAATGAAATCAAAAGAAATCAAATTTGATTTGTCACATGCGCCGAATACAACCTTACAGTGAAATGCTTTGGGATTGTCGTCTCAGAATGTTTGGCTTGATCATTGACCACGGCTGGATGGTAACATATGGGAGCTAAAGCTTCTAGATAACCTATCATAACTCTACAGTCATATAGAGACAACCAGATATACAGCTATAACTCCTTACTTTAGAGGCCCTGGGTATTTTGTTGACATACCCGTGTATTCGGAAAGTATGCAGACTCCTTCACTTCTTCCACATTTTGCTATGTTTTTTTCTTCATCAATCTTCACACAATACCCCATAATGACAAAGCGAAAACAGGTTTTTAGAAATGTAAATGTAAAAATTTAAAAAACTGAAATACCTTATTTACATAAGTATTCAGGCCTTTTGCTATGAGACTCGAAATTGAGGTGCATCCTAAGGTGCATCCTGTTTCCATTGATCATCCGTGAGATGTTTCTACAACTTGATTGGAATCTACCAGGGGTAAATTCAATTGATTAGACATGATTTGGAAAGGCACACACCTGTCTATATAAGGTCCCACAAAACCAAGCCAAGAGGTTGAAGGAATTGTCCGTAGAGCTCCGAGACAGGATTGTGTCGAGGCACAGATCTGGGGAAGGGTACCAACACATTTCTGTAGCATTGAAGGTCCCCAAGAACACAGTGGCCTCCATCATTATTAAATGGATGAAGTTTGGAATCACCAAGACTCTTCCTAGAGCTGGCCACCTGGCCAAACTGAGCAGTCGGGGGAGAAGGGTCTTGGTCAGGGAAGTGACCAAGAAACCGATGGTCACTCTGACAGAGCTCCAGAGTTCCTCTGTGGAGATGGGAGAACCTTCCAGAAGGACAACCATCTCTGCAGCACTCCACCAATCAGGCCTTTATTGTAGAGTGGCCAGACGGAAGCAACTTCTCAGTAAAAGGCACATGGCAGCCCGCTTGGAGTTTGCCAAAAGACACTTAAAGGACTCTCAGACCATGAGAAACAAGATTCTCAGGTCTGATGAAACTCTTTGGCCTGAATACCAAGTGTCATGTATTGGG